>NC_081560.1:188584868-188619949 GCF_022355385.1 Mustela nigripes
GGAAAGCTGGTGACGGTCACTGCCGCTGCTGCAAGGCTGACGCAACTCTGCTCTCGCGGAGCACTTCTAGCGGAGATCCAAACCAGCTCCAGGGGCTTCCTTACGTAACAGTAATAACAATAATAATGATGTCTCCATCACTCCCGCCTCCCACCATCGCTGCCCAACCCTCCTCCCTCTCCCCCAACCCCAGCCCAGCCGCATCTCGCCCGCTCACATCCAGAAAGCAGCGTGGGATACAAAGTTTCAGTCTGTTCAAATCAATGGAAGAGACTGCGTATGAGAGGGCTCGTCTGGGGAGTCCGTCGGTCTGGGCCTCTCTACCCGAAGCCCGGCTTCCTCTGAGCTCACCTGGAGTTTCCAGGGATGCCTGGGGGTGGCGTGTGGGCCCTGACCCGCCGGCATGTGACTCGGCGCTGGTTTGGGGCTAACTACTAAGTAGTTTCTATAGTGATAATGATGTAGCATGGGCACCTAGTGGGAATATATAAAATTAGAGAGAATTTCTGTTTGCTTTGGTCCTCTTTCTAGAGTAATTACAGTAACTGCCATTCATTCCTGTTCTGTTGCCCTGATTATTCTAGAGTCACCAGAATAACCTGGCTATTAAGGTTTAGTCATGTTAGGGAACATACGGCAAAGTGACAACTTGTCATGTTGGCCTTAGCAATGCTGCAGGTTTCCCGAGTCCTGGATCCAATTTTCACAATTTCTCCGAGCACTTAACTTGAGCCGGTAAGGAGCTGCAGCCCCTGAAGTCCACTAAGTGAGTAGTTCCTCAATTTGTGTTTCCCTTTAACTGTGGAAAAAGCATGCAGTTCTGTCTTTGGGGTAGTTTGCCCATCTGACCCCAAACAAGTGTGGTTGGTTAATGCCCATGGGAACGAGTCCCGAGATGCCCCAAAGGAATGAGCAGGTCACTCCGTGGTCACCGTCCTCTGGTTTTCTCACGTGGGGGATTTTCAGTTTCTTGGGTCACCATCAGAGCCGGGCCTGGCATCAGTTCTAGCACTTTCTGGGGAGACGAGTTTGAGGGAAAGTCTCCAGCTTGTGTAAAGAATGCCAGACTGACTCGCACCGACGGAGATGATGGTTGCAGATGACACAGACACAGCAAAGACATCGGAACTCACTCTGGCACTTGGAGGTGCAAAGGGATCCTTCCTCCCCCTTACGTTCCACAATGTAGAGTCCTTCCCTGGGTTTTGAGAAACTGTAATCGCACCTATTGTGCCAAGTTTGGAAAGCTGTAAAGTCAAATAACCTAGAAAAAACTGCCATTGAGAGCTGACCGTCTGCGCAGTTTTGCTGGCGAGAAGTCACAGAAGGAAGGACAAGTAAGTGCGGCGCGACATTCACCCGCCTAAGCGCAAGGCGCTGTCCACGACGCGACACCTGGGCAAGCCCTGCCTTCCTCACTCCACATTCCGCTTCTCGCTGCCGTTAGGGCTTTCCAGGGTGGCCTGTGGCGCAAAGATCCTGATGAGTCATGAAGCAGATGTGAGTGAGGAGGCAGACCCCTCGGCTCCAGAGCTGGAGCTGGCAGCCCAAGGGCAGATAAGCTGGCATTCAGGATGTCCTCCCCGTCATGGGAGAAGTGCCGCCATGGGCTGCTGCCGCCACCCTTGGGACACAGTGCTGGACCGGACCAGCAGCAGGGAGGGGCAGAAGGGGACCCCCGGGGGCCGGAAGCATCTGAGGTTTCTCTGGCCCTGCCTGAAAGCTCCGCACGCCCTTGCCTGTCTCTGTCAATCTGTGAGCAGGCACTTCTGGGACTTGAAAGAGTAGACGGGTCAGGGGCACCTGGTTGGCTCAGTGGGTGAAGCCTCTGCCTTCAGCTCAAGTCATGATCGCAGGGTCCTGGGATGGAGCCCCGCATCGGGCTCCCTGCTCAGCGGGGAGCCTGCTTCCCCTTCTTTCTGCTGCCTCTCTGCCTGCTTGTGATCTCTGCCTATCAAATAAATAAATAAAATCTTAAAAAAAAAAAAAAAAGTAGGTGGCTCAGCTCTGGTGGGCATGGCTTTGGAACCAAAGAAGGGAAGGGGGCGGGAACAGAGCAGACTGACCTGCACACACACCTTTAGAAGGACGTGGAGGGCGGGCACCCCAGGGCAAACAGCACAACAGCATAGTCCCTGGACAAGGCTTAATTAGCGGACTTTGTTTCTTCGAGACGTTCCAGGCTTACAGCAAAGTACAGAGCACGAGGCACGCAGAGACCCCTCAGGCCCTCTCCCCGCCACACACCCCGCCCCCACCCCGCCCCAGCTTCCACCATCTTGCTTTAGCGGACATGGTCCTAACAGTTGATCGACCAATGTCGGTTCACAACTTACACGAGAGTCACTCCTGCGTTGTACGTTCCATGGGTTGTGACAAAGGCGTTTTGTCATGTATCCACCATCCCAGGGCCGTCCCCCGAGCTACCCCCTCCACCACCCCGTACCAGTGAGCGCTGAGGAGAACAGCTTTGTAACCCCCGCCCCAAATGCCTACCAGGCACCAAGGACCTTCTGGGAACACTAGTTTGTCCAGCGTCAAAAGAACCCATGAGGAGGTTCCTCCTCTAACCCTCACCTCACCGATGAAGGTAGAGCACAGAGAGTGTGTGACTCGCCCAAAGCCACACAGCTGCTGAGGGATGCAGTGAGACCCAGCCTCTGGCTCTGAGACCTCACTCTTCCCGCCCCTGCGGCAGGGCGGACATGGGTTCAGTGTGTTGGGTCTGAGTGCGGGGCGGGCCGGGAAAGAGACAGTCGCCACCCTCCCGAGCTTGCTGTCAAAAGCTAAAGGCGTCGGGTTAAACAGGTTTCGTATGCTCGCTGTTCTACAAGGCAGGTCGCAAGTCATAATGCCTGGCGTCCTTCCGCAGCTTCTCCCACGACCTGGACGCGATACCGCCGCGTCTCCCAACCAGCAACGGTTTGCTGAGCACTCCCTCAGCGCAGAGCCTGTGCAAGCACTGGCCGTGCATCCATTACGGAATCCTCCAGGAGCCCCAAGGAAGGGGCGCTCGTGTCCGCTCTGTGGCGGGGGACCAGGCCCGGGTGGGGAACGCTTCAGTAATTTGCCCAGCGCCAGCAGCCCGTGGAGGGAGGGCCAGAAGCCGAACTCCCTGCCCGCGCTCTGGCTGCCGTTATGTCCGGACCGAACTGCCCAGACATCATTCTGGTTTGGTCCGTAATGATGTATACGGGTCAGTCACCCTCTCTGGGCTACATCTGCCCAAGGTCTCTGGGTTCTTCCGAGCCGCGTCCTCTCTCAGTGCGCTGTCCTCAAACCCCCGTGCGCACAGAGCACACACGTAGTACAAATCCGTCTCGAATGCTGAGTACGTTGGCTCTTCTCCGGGAAACATCCTGGGGTTTGACTTTCTCGCTGCCGGCCCGGGCCTGTCACAGTGTCCCTCCACATGCTGCTGTCATTGGGGGTGAGGGAGGCTGATTCAGGCTGAGCCTCCTTTAGAGGCACCATCAGGAGGGACCAGGTCATGCATCAGAAGGGGGTGCAGAAGGGCATGAGGACTCATGCTGGTGCCACAAATGGCAAAGGAAGGAAGGAGAGAATTTTTAGGAGGGCATCCCGCGGCTCCAGGCCCCATCAGCTGCTTGCATGGTGATTTATGGGCCTTGGGCTTGTTTGCTGCAGACCAGGAGGAAGCGGGTGCTGTCCTGCCCCGTTGGGTGAAGTCCTCTGTCAGCCTCTTTGTAAAATGAGCGGGTTGTCCTAAGGGACGGAGGCCCTGCATACTGGCTCCCACGCCTGTGCTGTCCTCGGGACGCTGAGGGTCAGCTGCTGCCTCCCTGTTCCTGCGCATCCCCCCGGCCCCAGCACCCGGGAGTCTCAGCCTCAGGCCTCTTCAAGGCCAGTCGACATGCGCCCCCTTCCCTGGTCTCAGCCCTGGTCCCGGCCACTCAGCCAGTGTCTTCCCCTGCCATTGTTTTCCCCATGAAGCCACTTCCCTTAGCGATGGCAGTGAGAGACAGCTGTCCTCCGGCACCAGAGCCCTGACAGCTCTCAGAGGCTCCAGCCCAGCGGGGCCAGGACCAGAAGAGGGGAGAGGTGCTCAGGACAGAGGAAGGGAGGGCATGAGCAGGAACGGGTTTCATAAACCCCGTCCAGCCCGGACGCTCCTCAGAGAGAAAAATGGGCTGCCCCCACATCCCAGACGGGCACCCCTCGTTCCCTTCATCCATTCTTCGAGAACACACCTTCGCCAGGCCCTGCGCTGGTCTCTAAGCAGGCGGTGATGGCGAAGCAAAGCGCAGTGGGCGTGGGAGCGGCTGCGATGGGCTGATTTGTGCCGTGACGTGTGCCGGGACGTGTGCCGGGACGTGTGCCGGGACGTGTGCCGGGACGTGTGCCGGGATGTGTGCCGGGACGTGTGCCGGGCACGGGGTGAAAGGGAGCTCCTCCTCTCATCTGCGGCGACCGCATCTCGCTCACTCCGGCTGGGCAGGACGGCCTGTCCCGCTGCGGTCTACGAGCTACGAGCACCCCGGGAAATGGTCTAAGGGATAGGAAAGGTTTCTGTGATGAAGCCAGTTCTGAACCACGGTATAAACAGTTCCAGCCCCGCTGGGTGCAGGGCTGCCCCAGGGTCCATAAGCTGGGGTGATCAGGGACTGTCAGGACCAGCTGATGAGCCCCTGAGGCCACAAGACCCACGTTTTCAGAGGACACATCCAAGGGTTATTGCCCAGTGCACACGCGGGACTCTGGGGACTGATTCCACGCTTGGCCCCTGGGAGAACCTGCCTCTCAGACCCTTCCACTACCCGCCCCACCAGGACCCTCCCCTCTCCCGGGTCCCCTGCAGAATGTTCTCTGCAGTTCTACCAAAAGGCGGTTCCGCAGAGCTTCTAAGAGCTACATTCCATCCCGAGCACTCTGAGAGATGCCCGTGCTCTGTAGACCCTAGACCGGGCGTATATGATGTCCGCTGTGACCATCTCATGAACCAAATGGCTTTTAACTTGATCTAAAAATGAAATGACACAGTTCTTCACCCTCTGTTTTCTTATTTGGAACTTGGAGACTGTGTTACAGCATCCTGCATAGAACAGACGTGATGGCTAACTTCAGGGTTGCCAGAAAACATAGGGCACCCAGCTAAAAACAGACTCTCAGATACACAACAGACAGCTTTTTAGTGTGAGTATGTCCCAAATATTGTGTGGGACATATTTATGCTACAAACGGTGTTGTGTGTCTGAAATTCAGATGTAGCGGGCATCCTGGACTTTGACCCTGACGAGATGAGGCAAACCGCTGTGCACGGAGCCTGCCTGGCTGGCGGACGGGCTCCAGGATCCTTGCCAGTAGTGACACCAGTTTGCAGACCCATGTCTGCTCCTGGGCAATGAGTTTCTTGAGGGAGAGGAGCCTCTTGGGCTGATTCCTCGGCTCCCAGGTCAGTTGCCGGAATGTGGTCCATGTCAAGCACGTTCCGATTTACAGGGTCATCCAGTGTTTCTCTGAAGGAGAAGGACACCTAGAGGTGACGCCTGTCCGCATGATCCCAATTCTCTTTGCCTCTCGTGCCTCCCCGCGCCCCCGTGGGGCAGTACACCTGTGACTCACGCAGCGAAGCCTTGGGGTGCTCCCCCGCACAGGCCTCTCACCACCCACAGGGTAGAAGGGGCAGATCGGAGATGGGGAGGTGGGCTGAGGTTGGAAGTGCCAACGTGGCTGCGTGCTGGGGGGAAGAAGGCGGCTTCGCTGGGGGTCACTAAAGGAGTGGGTGGGCATCCGCAGTGGAGGGGGGTTGGTGCAGAAGCACAGAGAAGGGAAGAGTGACTGGGTCGGCGCACTGAAGGGAGGCTGGGGGATGGGCTTCCTCCGGCTGCTGCAGCCAGGGGCCACACACCAGGGGCTTAAAACAACAGCCCCGGAGCAGGAAGCCTGAAACTGGGTGTGGGCCAGGCTGTGCAACCCGCCTTCGGAGGCTCTAGGGGAGAACCTCTCGGGCCCCTCCAGCTTCCGGAAGCTGCCAGAGCTCCTTGGCTTGCGGCCACGTCTCTCCAATCTCTGTCTCTGCCCCCACCTTTGCAGGGCCACCCCCCCCCTTCCCCGTGCTTCCCCGCTCAGCTCTGGTGGCCCCAGAGCTCTGAAGCCACCTTCCCTCCAGGTGATCTCATCTCGAGGTGAACGAGGACATGAAAATCAGCCCCTGAGCAGCCCCCATGCTCAGCCCGGGGCACCGAAGCAGTGAGTGAGACGCCACCTGCCCTGGAGAAGCTCCCATGTTACCAGGTGAAATGCACAACTAGGAGAATGTTTCAGTATGTCTGGTGTATATATGCAAAGAGGAAGTAGGGGTGGGCAGCCCTCCGGAAGGTGTGGGGAAGTTTCTGGAACTGGTTAGCCCAGCAGACCCCGAGAAATGAACCCAGTGGCTAGAGAAGGCCCCGCGCCAGGAGGCAAAAGCCTGGCTTCCCCCCCCCCCCCTCCTGTCCAGGTCCTTGGGGAAGGCAGAACACACTGGAAATGGCCTAACTGATCACACGCCAGCAAACTTCTGGTTCCAAGAGGCTGAGGCCGCCTGCTCGCAGCTGCACGGAGGGGCCTGTCCTACTTGTATCCCCACCTGGGCTCCCAGGAAGGCACCTGTTTCTAAAGGCTCAGGTCGCGCACGTTCTGCTAGAGCGTGACTCTCATTAAGAAAGCCGGCTGCGTCACGCGGGGCAGTGCTAATTGGATGTGGTTGAAAGCTCAGGAGGGGAAGCAGAGACAGTCACTGACCTGCGCACGGAGCCGCTGCGGCTTCCCTGCTCTCTTCCCTCCTCTCCCTGCGGCACACAACGGCTATTTCTGTTCTGGGATCAGCTAGGACACCTGCCTGTGAAGTGGGTGGGCAGGACGCAGGCCCTACGTCCCTGGGACTCCGAGCAGGGGAGAGAGCGAGCAAGCCAGTCCATACGTTACGAGCCATTTCATCCAAGGGAAACTGGAAAATATTCGCGGACGTGAACTGCCGTGGTGGGGGATCGCCCTGCAGCCAACGGCACTTACCGTCTGCTACTCAGAGCCGCTGGGCTTTCAGGGTTCTGCACTGGGAACAGAGAGGATTATCTGGTGCATTTATAGATGGGCTTTTACGTGTACAGAGCCATGCTTTCTGCCCCACAGTTAGAAACTGAAGGCACCGGAGAACCGAATGACTCACTAGGCAGAGAGAGGTGTGGGCATGGTGTGTGTGTGGGGGGGGGGGGGTATCCCTGTGGGCACCTGAGTGTTTTCGGAGAGATGCCCCAGGACACAGGCTCTTGTAACTGCCTGGGCAGCTGCTGAATTCCTCCAGACAGACATTCTCTGACCTTGGCCCAGAAGTCAGATTCCATGAGAGAGATGCGGATTGGGAAGGTGCAGAGATCAGGTGTCAGGCCTGAGCGCCACAGGACCTTCATGCATCTGGGCTCGAACTCTAGCTTCGGGCCCGGCCCCCTGATTATCTGGAAGCCCCCAAGTGTGACTGTGATGCTCTCTCTGGACAGGGAATCCTGGGTCCCTAACCCGTGGCTCATGCCCCTTTCCTTGTGTTACCTTCCTGAGAGAGGAGTCACCTGTGGGACCTGTGTCCTGCTCCCCACCTTCAGGAATCTGAGAGTTTCTCTGGCTTAACAAGTGAAACCCTGGATCCACTCCCACTCAGGCCTGGGACAACCAGAGCAAGGTGGAGGCCGGGCCGGATGGCCTTCTCAGGCACACTCCTGCGCACCATGCACTCAGAGCCCAAACACACAGGACCCACCAGCTCTCGGGGAGGGCCGTTCAGCCAGCAGCACCGCATGGAGGCAGCCGGGCAGGACAGTGCAGGAAGGCCCGATGGCCGGTTTTCTGCGCTTCCTCCTCCATTTTGTGCAAATCACTGCAGGGCAGAGTCTGACCTACGGGGCTCCTCCTCGAGACTCACCTCAAGGAGGGTCCCCCAGGTCTCTTTGGAAAGGAGATCAGGAGGTGACCTGTAGAAAGTTCTAGAAATAGCACTCAAATAAAGAGGAAACTTTGAGGTGGTCTTCTGCCGTCCCCTGGAAGAACTGTCCCCATCTGAATGACCGAATCAGTGACGGGAAATTCAGATCTTTCAAAAGCCCTTGAAAAGCCAAATTGTGTTTGTGTGACTAGAGTCCTTGAAGCTGAGAACTTTCCAAGGGCAAGCGTGGCTGTTTGTTGTTTGCAGGGACAGACAGATCCAGCGTCATTTCTGCAGTGACAGTGGGAGGTCCCTGCTCAGGGACCGTATCCTGCTGCAGCCTGGGGCTGGAGAAAATGGTCTTCACTTCCCGGCCCATTCGGCCTGCGTCCCCCATGCACAGCCTGGACCCTGGCTCGGGCTTCTCGGTGCCGTGGAGAGCAGAGCTGTGTGGGTGACTGCCCACACCCCCATCAGCTGTGTCATCGAGGGAAAATAGGCCCGGCCCCAGGCCAGTCCATCTGCGTGTGCCTCACAAAGGCGTTGACCTGCCCATTCTCTGCAGAAATTCGGGAATTCGGTACTGGCTACCCGAGCCCATGGAGGAGTGCTTGCAGCCCTGGACTGTTTTCTGTTTTTATAGAGTGAATTCCAGGTGATTCCTAAAGCCATGAGCTCGTCACAGGAAACCAGAGGATGGCTCTCCAGGCTGGCCACATTCATGCACTGGCACAGGCCCTGAGGGTGAGGACGGCAAACAGGTGGGCACAGGCAGCATCCTACTAGTTCAAGGCCATCAAAATGCGGACCTTGATTGCACCTTTAGTTACAAGCTCTCAAGCCCATCTGACTTTCAGGATCACCCTTGGGGTCTAGGAGATGTGGGAGCAGAGAGAACGAGTTCTTCCAGCTCCCCTTCCTGGACCAGCCTGGTTCTGGCATCAGCAGACACACCCACTTCCCTGCATGAGAGAGCCTGTGAACAGACTCGCTTTGTCATCTGCCTCTGGGCCACCTCCCCACGCCTCGGTTTACCCTGAGCAACATACTAATAAAATCTGGCATTTTCAGAACGCTCTACAGTTTGCACCCATTTCTGCATTCATCATTCTATCATCCCTAAACGTGGGAGGTGTGATGGGTCTTTCCGCGTTTCCAGATGAAGAAACTGAGGCTGCATCCACATTCCCTGACTTTGCCAGCAAAGTCCTAAACTGCACCGAGCATGTGTCCTGAGGCCCGGTCTTCTGCCTCCTCATTTAGGGCTCTTGCCTCTCCACTCTGTGCACCCAGAGTTTGGTCACATTGCCCAAATATTGCATCGTGAGGCTTCTCCAAGGCCCGGGTGTTACTGTGAAAGCAGCCACCCAAGTGGGCCTCCAGGCTGAGCAGAGCCGGAGTGGGAAGCCTAAAGTTACCCAACTCCGGCATCCAGGCTGAAGGAAAGAACCCACTGGCCCCAGGGCCCTGTGAAGGGCTGCTGTGCCAGAAACTTCTGAGCACCGACCAGGTCGGCATCTACTTGGAAATCAGAGCCTCTGGTCCTGCTCTGCTTAAATCCTCTCGAGGTACGACCCTCTATAGCACACAGTCAACCCCGCAGTCCCAGGTGACATGTGGCAAGAGACTGTTAGAACCAGAAGAGGAAGACAGAACAGGCAAGACCTCGTGCTGCCCTCCAGGAGTTCATGACCAAGGAGGGCACGAGTGTCCTCTGTGGGATGCTGCTGATGCTCCAGGGAAACAGACACGTCTCCTCCAGAAGGGAGTCCCCTTGGCAGGAGCAGCTACCCACGACCTCAGCCCCCGCACAGCCTCGCTGGTACAAGGGAGCCGGCGGAGCGCTGCAGGGGCCCAGAGGACAGTGGTACCGGGTTAGGGCTGGAGCACCCGGATGCTTCCGGAGTCTGAAAACCCTGGGGGCCCTGACAGGGAGGGGCCAAGCTCCTGGGTTTCCGAAGGTTCTGCTCCCCCCAGAAGTCCTCCCTGTCACATCCCTGATTCCTCCAATGAAGAAATTCATTCTGGCTGACAAGCTTTCCTGACGTACATATAAACAACCCAAGAAGAGCTGAGCGGAGGAGCCCCTGTCCTCCCGGAACGACTGCGCTTCTCCCGATGGCTTTCCCCCACCAGGAAGTCCTCGGGCAGCTTTTCCGAAGTGTGCTCTGCTACGCGCTTGCCGCGGGAGGGGCTTTTTGCAAAGACTGGAAATTCTGCACAGTGTGTCCCCTTGGTGGAGATCTAGGCACGTGACAGAGATCACAAGCCCCCTAACTGTACAGCTTCTCAGAACCATGTTAATTGTGTTCACCCGAAGGTTCTAAACTTACTTGACTCCATGACCATTTTCGCGAAGAGACCAGTTAATGAGGCTTGGGACGTATAGCGTCAGGGACAGAAGGACCCCTTTGGGTCCCATGAATGTTGAGTAAGAGCCTCCCCTCCTTGGAAAATTGGACCCCAGGAGGGAGAGCTGCTTAGCTTGTGGTTCCAGGAACGAGGAGAGAACAAGGGGTGGTGGGCTTAGACCCAAGTACTCTGGCCCCAGCAGAAAGACTTGCCACCAAGATCCCCCGTGGTGAGGACAGGACTGCCCCTGCCAGCCCATCCACTAGGATCTCCTCCCCCACCCCTCAGCATCTCCGTTCTTTGTTGTCTTAAGAACCAGAAGAGCCACCCAGATGACCGCGCGCGTACACACACACACACACACACACTCACACACACACGCGCTTTTGTAATCAACCACCCAAACTGCTTGCCTCACCCAGAGGCTTCTCTCTTTGAACCCCATGCCCTCTACTTCTAGCTCCTTCCTGGTCCACTAAGTTAAGGACGCAGCAACCCCAGCAGCCCAGCTAGATCCTGGCCATCCCACTAGCTCCGCAGAGAACCTCCTCTTGTCCAGGGCATGGGCAGAGTGAGCCTTGTCGGTTAAAGATGAATCAACAGAGTTGAAATTCTCTTTGGAGCTGACCAGGAGAGAAGGAAACGGTCATGAAACAGAACGTAAGTTCGAAGTCTCAGTATGACTTTCTTCCGAGCACAACTGATTTTTTTTTAAGTCCAAAATATTTGCAGTGAAGCTCTCTCATTACCAAATTAAGTAGATATGCCTCCCGTTTCATACAATAGGCATGTTCCTGAGAAACTACATGAGAAGAGAATTTTTAAAAATCAAATTATATTTTTCAAAGTACTTGGAGAGCTTTCTATTTAAAAGAATCCCACAAGGAATCCTCCCTTAGAATGAAGAATCCTATTGTAATGCAAATGATCACCTCCTAATTTATCTGTTTTCTAAATTTAAATAAACTCCAGTTTATTCCGAATGGTCCAAGAGCAGGGCCCTGTGGCTAATTGAATATTCATGTTAATCTGGACCCACCATACCTACCCTGGGTTGAACACCAGTTTTCACGAAACAATATAATAAAATACAATAAAATACACTTAGCAATGAAATGATGCCGAACCTAATTACTTTTTCTTTGATAATTCAAAAGCTTTCAGGACCTCAAAGTGCCAGGCAATCATGGGGTCTGTTCATCCCTTATCCCAGCACAGACCTGGGCTTTGAGAAAGGGTAAGGCTGAAGCCCACTCATCCTGGACACGTCCTGGGACTTTCGTTTTTGATGTGGGTCCTTTGACTTTTTTTTTTTTTTTTTTGGCACGCTTCTCTGCCTCAAAACCAAAACCAAACCAAAACAAACAAACAAAGGAAAAACTCAAAACAACTAAATAAAGCCAGACTTCAGAGTGTATATTTTTTCAAGTCCTGGAAATACACCGTCTCCAACTCTGGTTGTTCTAACACGCGGTTGACAACATCGGCACAGGTGGGCCCCTTTCCAGAAATCCAGTCAAACTCTGAAAAATAAAGCAAGATTTAGCTGTTCTTCTCTGCTTGCTATCTAATGAGGTGTGGGAAAGGCCAACAATCTGGATATGCCATGCTTGCAGACGGTGCCTTCCCTAGGAAGACGGTGATCTTCATTTCAAATAATGATGAAGGAAATGATTCGTTTCAAAAGCAAAGTGCGCAGTATCCATCCCCCATCCCCGAAGCAAAGTCTTATCCCTTCACTTCTTTTCAAATACCCTGGGTCCACGCCGTGGGCTTGTTAAGCACACTCCAACCCAACTTCTTGATGCTTTAAAATCCATTCGCTTCCCTGGGTTTGTTAGGACTGCTTTTCCAAGGACTCTTGCAACCATATATTCCTATTTAAGCAAATAAGGTTAGCTACCTTTTGCCATTCACAATTCAACAGTGCTCCTAAATTAATTTTTCCAAAAGTAATTCAAATAAAAGCTCGGTTGCCACTACTCTTTTCTGAGCCACAAGATTGAATAAGGCATCTGAATAAAAATGTGTATTACAGCCTTCTTTAATATTTAAGCATGACATTCATTGATTTGTTTCTTGTTTTCTGCAAACCTTGACAACATGATAAAATAAATCATAAGAACAAAATATAGTGGTAACATCTTTTATGGACTTCACATAGTCATCAATCTCAAGCTGTGAGTGAATTATCAGTACAGCAAAAAGATCTATGTTTTAAGAGCTCGAATAGCACACTAGCTGGAGGTTTTTCACAAGCAAACTCAAGGCGAGTGACTGATAAGCATCATTATTATTTTCTGAGAGTCTGGTTTATGGTGTGTTGGGGAGGGTGTTGGCATATATGTTTCGGAAGCAAAGGTTTGATCAATTCTAAGTAGACATCTACTAACATATAAAAAATATAACAAGGCTTCCTGCTGAGCGGCACCATAGTCCCCACCACCCCGTGTCAGCATGACAAGCCCTGCATTGTGTTTCTGATTCTATTTGATACAGAATTAACCTTTTTTAACGTAATATACTACGTATGAAACATGGATCAAACTATGGCTGTGCACACACATTCCCCGTTTTACGTGTGCTTTGATTTTTAGCGGCATCATGGCCAATACAAAAAAGAATAAAACAAAAAATAAAAAGCTTGAATTGTCATAGAACTGCAACCTTTCGGAGGTACCAAAGACAAAACAGCTGGGGGACAGTGTGCTCTCCCAAAGGTTATGGGAGCCAGAGCGGACGCTGGAAAGACTCTGGGATAATGGGAGAGTCTGGAGCATGTTGACAACAAGCGCTAAGAAGTTGTTTTCAAAATCATGGGCGCCTGCAGTGGTAAGATTGTGTCCACACCACGTCCTCTTGGTAACAAAGAAACCTCCAGCCCAGGTGCAGCCGTTTGTGAACCTGGCAGGGAGCGTCTGGACACGGGGGACGTCTGAACAAGTGCCCCCCCCCGAGCTGCTTTGTTCTATCAGCACCAAGTTCAAGCTACCCAAGTGATAGTTGCTTTAAAAAAAAAAAAAAAAAAAAAAAAGCCACAATCTCTTCCCAGTGAATGCTGGCCCTCAGCGGGGCTTAAAGTTTGACGGGAAAATCACCAACAAGGGAAATGTCGGCCGCATCGAATCCAGTTGTGACAAACGGCATCAAGGGGATTATCCGGCGCGATTCCCCAAATCATTACCTGCATTCCCCCCACGCCCGTCACGGTCGTGGAACCGCACAGGAGTCCTCAACAAATCCGAAACGACGTTCCGGAAAGCACGGTAGCTTTGGTGGATTTACCGGAGCTTTCTATCCGGAAAATGGGTGAATGAAGGCTTGCGAGATGGGGGGCTTCAGCCTTGGGATTGCCGGAGTAAATATTAAGATGTTTTCTGACAAGCGGAATATATGTGGTTTCCCACAAAGTCCCACAGTGCTTTGCACTCCATAAATATCACTCCTCTTCCCTTTCAACTTGAGCTCCATGAAATATGACGCCACGGTCCACTAAAGCACAGCCGCACTTTCATTGGTCTCGAGTCCCGGGCATACCCTCATTTACATAGGGGGACACTATTCATCACCCTCATAATTAATCCAAGTCAATTACGCCGTCTAAAGGACCTCCTCTCCTAGGCCTGGTGCATTATTACCACCTACTCTTTGTAAAATTAGGCTGGCTCTCCCTCTAGCTGAGTCACATGGTGGCTTTTTCTCTCTCCTCTTTTTGTTATTTCAACCAATTAAAGTCACCATGATTTTCTTTACTCGGCCTAAGAGAAATACCATCAGTATTATTGCTTGTTTGACATTTTGGTTTTCCATTTGTTAGGTTTTATTAGCAATATTGAAGATGTGAAATACTGTATCTTCACGGCCGCGATGCTCTTTGGAGGAGTTTCAGCGCTGTCGGGGCTGCTGTGTACATCCACTGTAAACCTCTCAGGGTCCGCGTTTCATTTGCGACGGCCCGGGGATGGCCATACAGGCAATTGGGAGAGAAATCAAGGCCAGTGTGGGAAATGCCACCGGTAGCACCAAAGAAATGTGCAGTGTGGACGGCCCAGGGACTGCCCAGCCTGAACGGTTGCTTCATGGCAGGCCCCCGATAGTCAGGGCCATACAAAATGAAACACCTGCCCATTCGAGCCTGCTCTGGTTACAAAACTCTAACAACCACGTGAGGAGAGCCTGTGCTGAGCTGACTGATAAACCAAACGTGGGCCAATTTATCGATAAACTCACATCAGATTGTATTTAGTCCCATTTCTTCTTCTAAATCAAAACACCAGGAAATCACAGAAGGGACGGTGCGCACCTTGCATGAAGGGGTGTCGGAGAAATTTGCTAACCAGTCCCCAATGCACACAGCACCCTCGATGGCACCGAAGCACACGGGAGCAGGCCAAGCACACACTGAACTAGAGAGGGCTGCTTCACCGACTCCCAGAGCCTCCCCAAACAGACTCACAGCTCAATCATGTATTTTCCTGGGATACCTAATTAACCTCCTTGAGTTGTAATTAACTTGCTGAGTTTGGCTGGGGTGGTAGTGTTAGTCATCTGATTCTAGGGAATAGATCATCAAAAATAATCTAGAATGTTGGCTCCATGAGGGCATGGACTGTGTTTGTTGTGTCCATTATATGCCCCCAGCCTGGAGGAGAATGTCTGTTATACAGTAGGTACTCAATAAATACCTGCTGGATGAATGTACCCCTCGGTCACCTGCTCCAGGTGCAGCTCTGCTGGGTTCGGTCAGTATACCCAGAAGTACTGGCTGGCTTTGAGCCTCTCTACCTCTGTTTCCTCACTTATAAAATGGGGATATTCACCATGCCTGCTTCAGAGGGCTGCTCTTGGATTAAATAATCACGTGTGTAAGTAGTGTGTGTATATGTAAACACACGTACACACATATGCGCGTGTGTGTGCGCAGGGAGAGACAGACACACAGGTGGGCGGGGAGAAGAGAGAAAACAGCACATGGTCTGCTCTCTGCTGCAAACACAGCCTGCTCTCAGAAAAAACGGACACTATGATTAATCTTATTTTGGGTTAGCATTTATCACATCTGGTTCACATGACTTCCTGCGCCGATCCAGCCTTGAATACACCTGAAGATCCAAAGGAGGTCACTTTCTCTATTTCTGGAAAAGTCATGAAGGAAATCCAAGGTCTGGAACAAGCCAGTGTGCTTCCAGGAGTCCCCTGTCACTGTTCCGTGCCATCGTGCCGTTAGAAACATCTACACTGATGAGCACCTGTGAGGGTTAGTGATTTCACAGAGAAAAAAAAATCTATGCAAATCTTTAATCCTGTGTGTAGATGATACATTAGGACATTTTTTCTATCTGAATACTAATATATGATTCTTGCAGAAAACGAACCATGTGACCCATCTAAGCGATGGTCTGAAAAATATTCCATAATATTGCATCAATATTCCCTTAATAAAGGAGGAAGTTTGCATCGCTTATGTTACTTCTGTTTGGCTCCCTCAGCTTTCAGACACACTGGAGCAGAGTTAGTCCTGCAACGTCTATGCCTTGTCAGTCATTCAATTAAGCAAAGAAAGCCTGCTATTCATTTTATTTCTGTATATGTTAATGTTAAAAACTAATAGAAAACAGCTAGTAAATTGTCCCCTGCATATATTGGACACAGCAACAATTACTCTGCCGGAGAAGATATAATAAAAGAGGAAATTTTAATAGTATCCCTATTCCATTTATTCTCTTGGGCTTCTGTTTCAAGGTACTGTAGAAATTAACAATTATTTCTTCTCATTGTTTTGATGATCTTTTTCTATTATGCTCCTACCCGACTTAAAATAAAAATAATTTAAACTTACATTTTTTTTATTCAATTTTATGGTGCCCTGAGATTTACATTCCGGGCAGGAGGAAGAATGGGGGAAAATCGGAAAACAACCCGGAGCTTTACCTTCCTCGTTCCTCTGACAACTCATTGAGGTCACGCTGCCCATTAGCACAACTCAGACGATCTTGATTTCAACGTGGAAATTCACATAATAAAAATAATTATCTTATACATCATTTTATTGACAAATATGTCTGTCTCGTACTTATGAACGTCTGTCATACGCTATATCTGAGTTGTTGATATAGCTTTGCTCTGTAAAGCAATTAACTCAGTTTATATGGCAAATTGTCTAAGGATTTCTCCAGAATGCTTGGGGAAATCTAACAAACTAAAATATTCTCCAATTTATTGACATGCTACCATGTTGAAAAAAGTAGGCCATCAATAACCAGCTTTCGTCTGAAATCTGGGATCTGATTATAAGTCAGGGATTATGAGACCCCTGGCTTGGCTGAAATAAGAAAATAAAATAAAATAAAATAACAGTTTTATCCTATAAAGAGCACATTTGTTCTTTGTTTTGGCAGAGGAAAATGTCATGATGAATGGAAATGTGCAATCAAGACAATATTATTTAAAAATGATAAGTTTTTCACGGCAAAGATCGCATCAGAGCCACTTCTGAGATGCTGAAACGTTTTTCAGTGTAAGCCACGTTCGGTTTTCCACAGCATCTCTCCTACTCCTCATGAAGACTTGTCAGTTCACTGGCCCTGACAGGTGTACGCCCAGGACCCCGGGACTCTTCCTCATCCTTTTGTTGGAGCCGTGTGTCTGTCCAGGCCCCATAAGATACAACTGTCCTGTTGATGCCCCAGGTCGACCTCCACGTACACACTGTTTTGTAAGTGTGCTATTTTCTCTCTGCTGCGTACGAAGTCACCTGAAAACAACCTTGCTCATGATCGTACCGTGTCCCTGGGTCAGAAGTCCAGCCCTGGCTTAGCTGAGTCCCCGATCAGGGTCTCAGGCTACAAGGAAGTCATCAGCGTGGCTGGATGTGGTCATTGGCAGAATTCTGTTCCCTGTGCTCGTAGGACTGAGGTCCCCACTGTCTGGTTGGCTGTTAGCCATGGAAACTTCTCAGGTTGCAGAGTCCCCCACCCCATGACAGCCTTCTCAGGGACCCTCTATCATGGCAGCTCACTCCTTAAAGCCAGCAGGAAGGGCCCAGTCCCTTTGTGAAGGGCATTCATTGGATCACTCAGGCCCACTCAAGGGAAGCTCCCTTGGATTTACTCAAGGTCAAGCTGCTCTGAGCCGTGATTACACTGTAGGGACCCTTCACCTTCACCAGAAACTAACGCAGTCCTGGGGGCAACATCCATCATTCCCACAGGCCCTGCCCATATTCAGAGAAGGTACTATTTTGGGGGGCATGGGAGACCCCAGGAGAGTGGAATTTGGGGGACCAGTTTAGAATTCTGCCTACCAGAATAAATATCCAGAGTCTGAGCACTCTACAAACCTAGAATAATTATCTAAAACTTGGGTCTTTCATCTATAATTTGCCTTAGATGCCTGAAATTCTCAGAGATATAAATAAATCTGAAGGCAATGACTGCTCCCTCCTGTTGTTTCAATTGCCACCACAGGGAATAGTCTTAAATTATCTCATCTCGATATTCTAACTCCCCTTGAAAAAAATCTCTGCTCAGATAACCATGAAGAACTACAGCAGAGTGCCCTTCATGGAGGAAAATGTCAGGCACCCTTCAGTCTGTTCATGGGGTAGCCATTCCCAGCTGGGGATCTAGACGCTCAGCTCCAAGATGGAAGAAGTCGGTGTGTGGCGCTGCAGTGCTGGGACTGGGGAGCAGGGACTGGTCCGTCAGTGCCAAGGAACTCTCTGTTCTCCGCTTAGACCTAGGGACACAAATTTGAAATCTTACCTGCTTTAAGCGTATCACTAGCCTTGGCCCATCTGTTTCTGCCTCCTGCCCTACGGTCAGAGGGAGGCTGTCCCTGACTAGTCATTGTCTTCCAACAGATCTACCCCACCCCTTCCCTTGACTTTGCTACTTTCATTTCAGTCACGTGATAGACTACAAACGGCCTCCCCAAACATCCTCATCCTATTCCCAGAACCCATGACTATGCCACCTAACATGGTCAAAGGGAGTTTGCTGGTGTGATTTCACTGGAGACCCCAAGGTAGGGAGACCCACCTGGATTACCCGGTCACAATTAAATGCAATCAGGAGGGTTCTTATTGGGAGGGGCAGGATCAGAACAAGGAATAGGCCATGGGAAGAAGCAAGAGGATGTGGTGATCTGAGGGAGGCTGCATGCCAGGAATACAAGAATCTCTAGAAGCAGGAAAAGACAAGGAACAGATTCTCTCTGGGAGCCTCTAGAAGGAACCAGTCTGGCTCACACCTTGACTTTATCCCTGTCCAAGTGATTTTAGGCTTCTGAGCTCCAGAATGGTAAGACGATAGATTTACCTTGTTTTAAGCTTCCAAATTTGTAGGCATTTGTTATATGCAGCAGCAGCAAGAAGCTGATAAAGGTAAGGAAGGGTGTCTACTTCAGTGGCTCCGGAGGCCCAGACCCCATCTTTCTGACTACACCGTATTGGTGTAAGCTGGGCTTGGCTCCTCAATTGGGTCTTCTTCTGTAAAGCCCCAGGACACACTGAAACTAGACCTGGAACAAAAATAAGTATCCCAGGAAGCAAGAATAACAGGTAAGACTTGAGGTTGGATGATTTCTGCCCTGGTCGATAAGGACCTTTGAACATCAGAGGGTAAGAGCCATATTGTTGGCATCTCGGCCAACATCAGAGCAGTTTTGTCTCTACCCCTGCTGGGGGGATGATTTCAAGTGGTGTTTGAATTTATCTAGAGGAAAATGTATTTGTCAGTTTCATCTACATTAATAATGCATTAAAAAGTAGAAAAATTGGGATGTCAATATATTCCTTTCATAATTCAGTCAAGAGGCATTGTCCAGGATGACAGAAACAAAAATACTGGATTAAGTGTGTTATTTAAATTAACAAGATAACCAATGGAAATAAATACTGAATAGGGTGATATCAAATGTAGGAACAAGTTTGTGATATTGGTGGAGAGCAGGCGGACCTCCAGCTTCAGAAGGATGGTTATCACTGTTAAGCTATTGAAGTAGTTGCATAGACTCATGTCTCCTCCCTCCCCACTACCCACCACTACCATGAAGCCTGTCTCCTTCAATTAGATTAGGTTCCCTCCCATTTAGTAGCTAAAGCATTAATACCTGGCGGCAGGGCACATGGGGAGCCCTACCTGAGCACTTTGACCATCACACCTCAACAAGCTAACGCTGGTGGTACCAGTTGTCAAAGAGGTTCAATATAAAGTATATACTTTTATACCTTTATACACAAGTATAAAGGCAAGTTTAGTGCTTCTTTCCTGCATTAAAGTGTCAATATTGCCTAAATCTAATAAATCAAGTAATAGGGTTATAAGCATATTATCTCAAATTATATATGCCAACCAGACCAGAAAGGACAAGCAAGTTCTATCCAAGGAGCAGAATGGAGCAAGAGGGGCAGGAAGGAAAGTTGCTCTTTTCCATTCTCACTGCTTCTGCACCATTTGATTTGTTACCAAATATTTTTTCCTCTACTTAAAAAAAAAAAAAAAAACTAAAATTAAATAAATTAACTTATTTATAAGTAAACCTCCTTCAAGTTCTAGATGTTACATTTGCCTGCTATGCCTCCAGCACTGCCATAATTCCTCAGTGCACGTTTCTGCCTGCCAAGCAAATGTGTTGCACTTGGAAGGACTCCACGATGGACCACCACAACTATCTCTTCTGTCTTCCGACAGGCAGTCTTTCATTCTTTTCTGTGGTCTCTCTAGAGACAATGCCACGTGCAGGTGGCTCAGTAGGTCATGGCATTTTCTTCCTCCAGAACAGGGAGGAAGACTACACATCCTGGGCTCTGTGTAGCTAGGTTGGGGCCGTGTTCCTGGCTCCAGCATTTGGGCTGTGGGCAGCTGTGCCTGGCATCAGTTCTCAGCCAAAACCCAGGACAGTGAACGGGAGATCTCTTGTGCTCTCTCCTGCCCTCCTACTGTGCTCTAGGAGCCATGGGTTGAGGTAGAAGTGTCACAAAGTGAGAGTGGCCTGGATTCCTGAGTTGCTCCATGGAGGACAATCACCTGGGGGCGGGGTCCCCACCACAAAGAAGACTTTGCATGGGTGAGAAATAAGCTTCTGTATTTTGTTCTAGCAGCAAAGCTTAACCCATCCTAACTAATACATGGTAAAAATAGAGCTGTGCTCTGGTGTAACATCTGTGTCTTTGAAATCATACAGACATTTAGAAGGACTAAGTGTCTGCTCTGCCACCATATCAAATCCGATGGCAGATCTGCCCCGTCATTCAGCACCTTGTTGTTACTAACCACAGACTGTAAATGTCGCTGAGAAAATGCAACTGATGTTGTAAATCACTACAGTCTCCAAAGTGCAAATGATCAATTCAAAGTTGTCTGTTTGGCTACTGGAGGATAAGTTCTCTCTCTCTTTTTTTCCCCTTTCCTTTCCATTTCTTTGTTTTCCTTTTCTTCGCTATTTAAGCAGTGTGCCCCAATAGATAGAGCAGGAGACACTGTGGTGCAGCATCATTCATCTCATGGAGGCAGGGCTGGGAGTGTCCTGTGGCTGAGACAGTGAGCACCACACCTGTTTTTAAAATTTTCTGCTAAAAATATCTCTTGTTTTTTAAAGAACACCAAGAGAAATGGAGGACTAGGGACCCATTTTGTCTGAGAACGAAACATCTTCTACCTCTTGCTTTGGTCTTCTTTCTCCAAAAGAACCCTATTTTTTGAAGAAGGTAAATGGCTGCAAATCCCAACATCCAAGAAAAAGCCACCTACCTCAGTCTTCTTGGAAACCTCCAGAAGCTTCCAGAGTGTTAGTGGAGAGAGGCAGGAGAATGTTGAGAAGTTGAGAACAGGACTAGTCTGGGATTTGGCAGGGTGCTAATAAGAAGCAGTTAGATCTTTGCCTCTTTGCCACCCAAGGAAAGCTGTTAGGATCAAAGCATGTGTCCCCTCCACTGTGCCTAGTGGCACTGATAAACACTGATGGAGCTGCAGTGTGGGAGGCCAGGACCAGAGCCAGCACCAGGAGGCCACTGGCAAGCATAGAGCTCAGCCCTGAACCAGGAGAGCCTCAGAGTAGCCATGGAGGCTTTGCAACCTACAATTCTGCCGAGGGGAGCTGCCTTCCTGTAACCCAGGCTTGCATTTGCTAAGAAGTGTGAGGCCACTTTTCATGTATTTTTAATATTCTGGTTATCATGCAAAAACTCATCGATGAGAAAGTTTAAGCAGTGTGCAAACAAGGCAGCCTGCTGAGCCGTGTTAAGGTACGTAGAGCACCATGTCAACATGACAAGCCTCACGTTGTGTTTCTGATTATATTTAATAACACGAAATTAGCCTTTCTTAATGTAACATATTGTGCCTGCAATGCTATTTGTTTGAACTAAAAACACCCCTTCCTACTTTTCAGTTGTAATAAAAGGACTCACGTGGTGACCCAAATTTCTAACCATTTTCATGCATTTGCAAAACAGTAGGACAACGGAGCAATTCTTCTCTGAAACCAGCCAGAGACAGGCCTGCTGAAATGGGCTCCATTACCCATGGGCATGGCGGATTGTTCCAAACATCTGGGATCAGACTGCTCAGCATTACTCGCAATGGGACCAAGGCCATTCCATCTTGAGGGTGCAGTTCCCATTTCTCTGTTCTGCACCGGAGCCTTCTGATAAAGCCAGGAAGCTGTCATCCTGCAGCAGGTCTCCGCTGCTACCTTCCAGTTGACGTGGGGGGAGCCCAACTTCAGGCTGAGGCTTTGGGCTGCACCTGCCTTGGAAGTCATGCAGGCTGAGGCAGCGGAAGGGGGACCTTGGGGAGACAGGCAGCGCTCCCCACAGTCGAGGAGAGAGGAGCCCACAGTGGGAGCACAGGGCTCAGCTCTCTTACTGCCCGTCTTGTGGTTCATTCGGATACTACACTTTTCTATCTCCCCTTGCTGCCCCCAAGTAATTCTGAGTTCACACATAAAGTTTATTTCCTGCTCGTTTTGAAGCTAGCAAAGATCATGGTATCCGCGGAGTTCAGGGCTGGGTCCGCCGGAAGATGACACTCGGGCCTGCCGTCTTCTTTCTCTTCCCGTGCCCTGTTACCTTCCAGGAATCCCCAGGAAACATTGATCAAATGGACACAAATGCCAGAAGCCCCTTCTGGCAGCTTGGTTACGCAAGACGTGAGGGGACCGAGGGCCGGCCCAGAGTCCGGACAGTTGGGCTCCCGCAGGGTGACGCAGCGGGGTTAAAGGCACGCAGATCCACACATACCGCCCAGAACGGACCAGCTACCTCTGGGCTCTGACAGAACCTAGGTTCTAGTGGGCTTAGTTAAAATTTCCAGCGATAAAAGACGAGGAAGTCAAAACTACACCCAGCGAGCCTCGATGAAGACGACAGAGTGAGGAAGGCCGAAGGCATGTTCAGGTGTGGGCAAAAGGAGATAGTCTTGGCTTGACAGCGCCATACGAAGAAAAGAAGGGGCAAATACCCTTGAATACTAAACTCAGGAATATATTGTAGAGTGTTAATTCACCAAACGGGCTCTATTACAATACCTTCCTTCTGGAAAAAATCTAGAGACGCTAAAGCTATTATTAGCCATTGCTTTAAAATTGATGTATTAAATAATAAATATGCATCTGATGAAAGTAAATATTATCTTTCATCTTCAAGAACCTCCCCCCCCCCAAAGAAAACTTTGAAAAGTAAGAGTGACTACAAGAATTCCCACTTTCGCACACGGACAGACACACTGCCCCTGTCACACGCAGCAGAAGGTGTCACCCCAGAAAATCCAGAGGACCGCGGACAAAGGATTTAGACCAAACATGCAAACCCTGACATGTGGGAAACAATGGCCTCATTTCGAACGTGCATTTTCCAATGTGTGGCGCAAACTTATTGGTTAACTATTTTCCAAAAAACAAAGCTACATCCTTATCTCAAATCTCACAACAAATAAATTCCAAATGAAATGAACAAGTCGATGAAACACAACACAGACGCATAAGTAATAAATATACATGATCTTTACAAAATGTATAGAGTCAGTGTATGAAAAGCCTTCCCAAGCACAAGACCTAAATAAGAAAACAGAAGAAATTGCTAGAAGCTTGTCTAAATAAAAATGAAACAATTGCTGAAAGGAGAAATGTGTAATAAAAAAATTAAACTCTAACCAATTGATAGAAAATTGTTTGCTAAACAGATGACTGGCTCATGGTTGTTGTCCTTGAGATAAAAGGAGCTCTTGCAAGTCAATAAGAAAACAACGAATGGGAAAATAGGTAAAAACACAGCAAGGTGATTCGCAGCAGAGAAGCGAGAAGAGCTAACACCCTGCCATGGAGACGACAAGTCCATCCAGGGTCATGGGTACGCACTTGCCAGAGCTGCTATTTTGTCCTTCCCCTTGCTTTTCTATTAGGGTTTTGCTTGTTTCACTTTGCTTTTTATTGTTTTTTTTTTTAAGATTTTATTTATTTATTTGACACACACACACACACACACACACACACACACAGACCATAAGCAGGGGGAGCAGCAAGCAGAGGGAGAGAAAGAAGCAGACTCCCCACAGAGCAGGGAGCCTGATGCGGGGCCATGACCTGAGCCACCGAGGCGCCGCTCCACTTTGCTTTTAATGATGATACCGGGGTTGAGGGGGACGGGGTGTTACCTGGTGGCTCAGTCGGTCAAACTTCTGCCTTTGGCTCAGGGTTCTGGGATCAAGTCGGGCGCTGGGCTCCTTGCTCAGTGGGGAGTCTGCTTCTCCCTCTGCCCCTCCCCCACTCTGTCTCTCATATAAATAAATAAAATATTTTTAATAAAATGAAAATGATGATACCAGGGTCCTCGTTAACTTGATAGAAAAGAGGGGGATTCTGACAGATCCTTAGACGAAAATCTGTGTAAAAGCTTTCTAGAGGCAAATTTGGCAAGGTGTACGAAGTTTGTTGAAAACGTGAATAGCCCATGACCCTGTGATATCATTTCTAGGCGTCTTTCTGGAGAAAAACTGTGACAAGTCCCGAAAACTCCTGTGTCAATCAAGATCAACACAGTATCATTGATAAGTCATAAACTTAGAAAAAATCTAAATCTGGGGCCACAGGAGTCTTGGCACTTAACAGTGAGTCCAGCGGCGTTTAGCTCAGCGGCCCCGTGAAGGCTGGGCACGGCGAGGTACGCCCAGAGCCTGGCGCGGGGCCGGGTGCATCGTCTGACCGTCAGCATTGCCCTGTCTTCAGCCACACTGGGAAACACCAGGGGCCACTGAGGAAAATGCCGGAGAAATGCGTGTATTCACCTGGGGAGATCTGAGATACAGTCAATGCAGGAAAAGCAAGCCACAAAACAACAATTACAGGAAAATCCCATTTTTGGCAAGAAAAATATATAAGAATATGTATCATAAACGTTCTGAGGGGAAATAAACCAACTGTTCATAGCAGCCATCACGAGCTCTGGGAACGCACAGTAGTCCTCTCGTTCATGATTCTCCATGTGTTCTTATTCATCTACAACAATTATATATTTCTAGGATGATAAAAAAAAAAATAAAGCATTTTGACCATGAATGTTTAGATACAAGGAAGTATTCATGTTACAACCAAAAGTGAGGAAACGAACCAACTGGTATATATGGCATTTCCACTTGGTTAAAATACTCATGCATGTGACATAGGGTTCGGAAGTCGGTGCAAAAGGAATATAGTTAAGTTGCAAGACCAGCAGCTCCTCATGGGGAGACAGAGGAGCTCCTGTCCTGCACCCAAATGCCTACCTGCTGATGGACAAGGTCCTCGGGACCCACGTGGAGTTCATGGCCCCTGCCTGACCCAAGAACTTCCTGCCAGCACGGCCCAAGCCATCCTGTGGTGGCTCTGTTGAAAGCATGTCCACTCAGAGCCTCAAAGCGTGGCCCAGAATGACTACTGATGTGCATGTGTGAGGGGACAGAGCGTATGTGTAAGGTCCTCACAGTACAAGACACAGTCTGAGGTGCAAAGGGGATGGTGTGGTCTACAGGCCAGGAGTCAGCTGTCCCCACCTGCCCACTCCAGTCCCAAGGTGTCCGCCATCTTTAAATTCTAGCCTGGCCTTCCAGCCAGAATGGAAGTGTCCTTGTCATGGAGTAGGAGTGGGGATTTCTTCCTCAACAATTTGTTTAGTCTGATTCATAACCCTGCAGTATTTAGCCCTATGGCCCGTGGGTGCCCCTGTGTCCCCCGGCTCCGGACCCTCTGTCAGGGGTGGGCTTAGGTGTTCGGGACACTGGCTTCATTGTTATTGTGGTTGATGTGATTTTAACATTCTTTACTATTGTTGCAAGTGGCCTTTTTCATGACAAAAATTAGAAATAAGGACATAGAGGCCAAATGACCAACTTCCCTTATTATGATGATTGTAGTGACCTGTCCCAGCCCTCCCCCACCCTAACCCTCCCCACCTCAGTTGTCCCTTAGCCCCCAGCTTGGGCCCCCACTGCGGCCCACCTTCTGGTCTGGCGTCAACTTCAGCCACTGCCAGCACGCCCATGGCTATGTCGACTCTTCTGGTCAAGATGCCTTCGCTATCTATCCTACGCGTCACCTCTACCAAGTGAATTCCAACACACATTCTAGAGACCTACAATTCCTAAACCGCACGGGGGGCTGTTCTCAAGGTCTTGAGGTTTGTCCAGCAGGGCCAGCATTCGTGTCCTGGGCAGACGCTGACTCTCTCTGGTGACCACTTAGTTCATGGGTGGTAACAGTCCACTTCTGCTGTCTCCGCTCCAGGTGACTGTCCAGATGGGCGCAGCACTTCCAGGCTGTCTGCGGTCTCCCTTCAGACCCTGTGTAGTCCTGCATGAGCACGTGCGCTTGAGTGTCTGTGTGTGTCTGTGTGGGTCTGTGTGGGTCTCTGCGTGTGTGTCTGCAGTGTCTCTGTGTGCACAGGAGGAAATGAGATGCTGTGACTTAATTTTAACAGGGTAACTGCCTTCCACAAGCTAACTTCACCAGGGCTGCTGCTCTCTTGGGAGTGTGGTCATGACGGATGGGACCCCAGTGACACTGGCGGGAGAACTGAGGACAGCATCTCGCAGGCCACTCGTCCAGTGAGCGAAAAGACACAGGGACCCGAGGGCCCAGGGAGCAGCCGGAGATGTGGGCCAACAAGCCCAGGGCAGGGAACGAGTAGGTCCCGATAAAGGCTGGATGAGTTCCGCGTGCTCTGTGGGCTCACGGGGAAAGCAGGCGAGCCTCAGCTTAGCCTCCTGCAGACATGGGCTGGCCTGCCCCTGCTCTGAGCACAGACGTGGACACACCCTCTGCAGGCCTAGGAGACACGTGATCTTCACGCAGGTTTCAGCCTGGAGGGAATCAGGGGCTCGTGAACGTGGATGGGAGAAGCCACAGGAAGGAAGCAAACCCTTTAGTTCCGAACGCAGGCAATAAAACCACAGTAGAGACGACAGTGAAGGGGGTTTTGAGAGACCTGCACTAATGCAGGAGCCACGGAAAATCAGCATTCCTCAGCTCTCGGAACAGCCCACCGTTAGAGCGAGCTCTTGCATGCACTGCACAAGTGCACGCCATGAATTTGCTCCATCATCCGTGCCACAATTTGTTTTTTTCAACATCTAATAACTATTTTTGATATTTGGTTCCATTTCATGGATGAAAAGGACCATTCTGAGAATGGGGTCCTGCGGCCCCCCTAAAGTCCAACAGTGTCCAGAAGAGAGAAAATGTCAGAGGCCCTGACCAGTGCTGCTGGCAGCTTAAAGCCCCATTAATCCGTGACTTCAGGTCATAAATTGGGCAAAAGAGGCTTTTTCTAAGGAAACGGGTCCTCATTTCATACCTCCCTTGGCTTCCCAAACTTAAGTGGCAACTTCAAGCTTCGTTCCAGCACTTGGTGCCAGGAACGCGAGATGAAAAGAAGGCCATGGAAAGAAGCCAACCACAATCCAGCCTTCGAGCCAGGAGAAAGCATAGACAAAGCTGGAAAATAAGCAAAGGGCTTTGTTATTATGGTAACTTTGGCTGGTGCGAGTAAACACAGGCTTTAAAATGCCCAGGGTCACGCAGAAACAGAGATCTGGGCCCTATTTTCTTGGGAGCCAGGGATCTAGGGAGAAACCGCCAGGATCATCATTCCGGCTGGCACCAGGGGGGAATGACCCAGAACTGGTTTGTTTTGATAGTTAAAGCCCAAGGCAGATAACTGAGATACAGCACAGTTGAAAACCAAGCTGGCCCTTTCAGACGAGCCCGAAACCAAAGGCATCAGTCCTGAGGAGACGCTTCCTCTTCGCTCCCACATACAGCAGGGAGCACAGGGGTTACCGAAGCAGCAGTCTAGAATCGAGGTCGGCTGACAGAAGGACACGACTGCTACTGGTTTGCTGTAAGGCCGGTACACGCTTGGTTGGGAAACCCACCAAATGTTCATCTTATGCCAGCACCTGTACTGGGGGTCCCAGTGTCTCCAAACCCAATTCCCCCAAGAGAAAATACTTGCAATTTCTTTCTCCATCTAAGATGGAGGCTGCAATGCTCACATACCCAGCCCCTGTCTGAGGAATGACCGTAACCCCTCACTTGGCATTTTAAAGATATCAAAGGATATTTCAATCAGTAAAACAAAATCCATAGGAAAACAAACAGGATATGACCCCTTCTCAAATGTCAAGCCTCAGAGCAAATCTAGCTCATCCTCCCCCAGGAACACATCAAGTCCAGTGGTACCCTCTAGGATTGACTCTGAAGCAAAATTCGAAGGGATTTTAGGGAAACCTGGTGAACATCTCCGGCTAGGACAGGACGGCCTGCAGCAGTATGACTATAAAAACTGGATGGAAAGAAAAACCTGTTTTAAAACATTGGAAACCAATCAGTACAGCAAGGATCTGAGGATATAAGATGTCAGAGCTAAGGGAAAAGCACTGGAGTGAGCCCTCCATTCACGGATGTTTTTTCCCCACTGGGATATCTAATCTACTAATTTGCAGCCTAGGAAGTAGAGTTGAAGGAGAAAAAGTGGTAGCCCAGGAAAGTCTTGAGGAATGGGGAACACGACCGGAGTGCAGGGCTGCAGAAAGTGAAGGATTGAGATTCTAGGGTAAAGGGGGACCCCAGGGGAGGAAACCTGATCTTCTGCACCGGATTCCCCCAGAGCATTTGTCAATGCCGAGCAGTAAGTGCGGGCCCAGGGCGAAGGAGAAGGAACTAACAGGAAAGCAGGAGCTGAAAGGCTTAGCAGCTGAGCGGGGGTTTGGAAGCCTCACAGTGCGGAGAGACGAAACCTGAAGTTCCGAGCTGCTCAGGGGAGGAGCCTGGTGGGTTTTGCAGGTTTTTGGCTGAGGCTCTGGAAGGACGACAGCCCAGGAGTAAGGGCACACAATGAACAGGCCGCCCCCCTCCAAAACAAGAAACCCGGCCTAGATAGGGTCCAAGTGATCTTCCCACGCTCATCCCCTTCCAGAAGGAAGTGATAATACCATCCACTGCCTTCAGGAGCTGTAGATGAAGTGCTGGCATCTAATTAAGAAATGCTCGGGCAAGACACACTAATAGGAGTCATCCATCAAAAATCAGGAGGAGAAAAATTGGTAAGAGGAGCAGGTTCACAGGTGATCCCAGCATTGGAGCAATCAGATGTGAACTTGAATTGCAATGAACATGTTTAAGAAAATAAATGAAAAAATAAAGAATTGCCCTGGTGAAAGGGAATCCACAAGAAAGAACCAAAGTGAAGAATAAAATATATAACTTAAGAATTTAGCTGGTTTAACTGAAGATTAGACACAGCAGAAGAGAGGATGAATGCACTGATAAGCAAGTGAATATGAAATACCCAAAATTGCGGGGGAGGGAAAACACAATCGCTAGGACTAGAGTTCTGGGTGAAGAGCTCTAACATACAGGAGTTGGAAAGGTCAGGATAAAAGCAACATTTAAAGAGATGTCAGGTGAGAATTTTCCAACTCTGACAGAAGAATTTCAAAACATTCTACATACCCCTGAAAAACCACTTTAGACTGAAACTGAAAATCAAAGACCAAAAAAAAATCTTATAAGCAGAAATAGCCGAAGGTACACAAAGGAACAACTATAAGGTGAACAGCTATCTTTCCAAAGGAAATGAAGGAAGCCAAAAGACAATGGAAAAAAATCTTTAAGATGCTGGAAGAAAATAGTAAGTAATTAAGGAATTTATGCTCCTTGAAATATCCTTTGAAAATGAAGAATGCATAAAGTTTGGAAAATGAGAATATTTATTTCCAGTAGACCAACATGTTTTTAAATATTAAAGCAAATCATTCGGGCAAAAGGAAAATGGTCATAAGTGGATTTACGGTCATGCAGGAAGCAACAAAGACCATCAGAAAGGGTAAAAGTGATTAAAACAACAATAATAATGTGCTGAAGGTGCTTTACTACACACAGAGTTAAAGTACAAAACAACAATAACATAAATGCATTTAAAGTATTATAAGGTTCTTGCATTGTCAGAAAAATAATAAAATAATTAATTTGAAGTTGATTATAATTAATCAAGAATGTACGCTGAGAACCAACAATAATCTCTACAGTAACCACTGAAAGAAAATAACACAATGCATATCTCACAAGCTGACGGACGGTGAGAATTAAATAAATAACATTTCATTAACCTAATTAAGATCAGGATGGGGAAAGAGTGGGATCATACCAAAATAAAATAAAATAAAATAAAAGAATGAGAGGTTAACTATAATCCCTGCATACAAAATTTTTATTAAATGTATGTAAAACAAAATAAAATGAATACACCTATTAAAAGACAGTATTATTTTTAAGATAAAAATTTAAAAGCCTAACTACATGCTGCTTTTAAATACCTAGATGTGTTTGTTTTATTTGTAAGGATACAGTTCATTTGAGAGTCAAAATGAAAAGAGAGATCCATCCCATGCAAACATCATCCCAAAAAGACTCATATACTTGTTTTCATATAAGGTAAGCAGACTTGAAGATAAAATGTACTTTAGCCATTGCATAATGGTTAAAGAGGTAATTCAACAGTAAGGCAAAACATTTCCAAATTTGTTCCACCTCAGAAAATGGCTTTAAAATATATAAAGCAAACCATACAGAAGTAAAAGTAAAACCATAGAAATACCCAAATTTAATTGTCTCAACACCCTATATTGATGGAAGATAGAATAACATAAATAAATAACAGAAAAAAAGAAAATCAGTAAGCTTATGGAGGGTTTAAAAGCCACAATGAACACATTTGTTTGACCTGTTTCACATCCAGAGGACACCATACCGAGTACCTTCAGGAAACATATTCTTTACAAGTACACACAAAACATTTCTTAAAACAGAATATGGGTTTAACCATAAAGCCAGTGTCAACAAATTCCCAAGAACTGAAATCATAGAGAATATGTTCCAGGACCAGAGTAAGACTGAGCCAGAAATCAATAACAAAAGATGACTGGAAATTTCTTCCTAACTATTTGGAAATTAAGCAATATAGTTTTAAATAATATGCAATAAAGAAGTTACAAGGAAAAAGTAGAAGATATTTTGGACAGAATAATTATGAAATCAAGGTATACCAAAATTTGCAAATAAAGCAGTAGCCTTGAATTCATATATTGGAAATGTGAAACACTTGGAAAGTGATCTAAGTCAAAGGCATTTAAACTTTTTGGTCTTGGGTCCCCTTTGTAGTCAGTCCTCTGTAGTCAAAGAACTTCAGTTTATCTGAGTAACATTATTTACAATAATCTAAATTAAAACTGATATACCTTTAAAATATTTATTAATTCATTTTTAAAATGACAATAATGAATCTATTACATGTTAACATAGATAGCATCATTTAAAAAAAGTTATATTCCCTAAAGCAAAATATTGGGTGAACAATTTGGCACTGTTTTACATTTTTGGAAATTTCTGTAATGTCTGGCTTAACAGTAGACAGCTGGATTCTCTTATTTGCAGCTGCATTCAATGTTATGATACTTTGTTTTGGTTAAAATATATAAAGAAATTCATCTTCACACAGATATGCAGTTAGATCAAGGAGATTATTTTAATAACCTTGTCAGATAATTGTGTATGGTCTTCTTTGATACTACACCAAAATTTGGCAGGTGTAGTTGCATAATGACCAATTGTAATGTGAAATCTGAACCCGTATGAATGCATTTAATACTCATATGCTTTAAAACACATTGGTTGATCTTGTACATTGAATGGATCTTTAATCGTTAATGATTTCATAACACTATAGAATGGTCACTTAAAAAACATTGATTTCAAGTTATGAAGATCTTTCATATATTGGCACATGTCTTTATACAATACTTTAAGATTATATTCATTAGTATCTCTACCTATCTCATCATAAAAGTCTTAAAGTATTGAGAAGCTACAAAGTTCACAGTGGGCCCAACCATCCCAGTTTACCTGGGACTCTTCCAATTTTAGCTCCTAAATTCCTGCCAGTGAAGAAAAGTTCACAGTCCTGGGCAAACCAGCACGATCCATCCATAGCTGATAGACTGTAAGCCTTGCAAATTTTTCAATTTTGCATAAAACTTGAATTTGTCATTAGTAATACACAATCTCAGTTATCATCCTTGAGAGGACAAGCACATTTGATTCTTCTTCTGAAAAAAGATGTCTGTTAAATATCCAAGTTGGAATATTCACACTTGACTATAATTTTTTCAAGTAAAAATAGTAAGCTACCAAAATAACTGGCTAGTTTCACTTTGCATCTCAGTCATAAGGGTGCTTCTCCGAGTCCATCCTTGGACTTGAGTACTCAGCAGAAATGCCTTATGCAAACTTCTCATTTGCCATGCAGGGTATTAAAGGAAAAATAAAATTAGTATTTTTGACCACTTATCACATATATACTTTTAAAAGAAATTAGCATTTTTATAGAAGTATTTGGCATTAAAGAATGCACAGTTTAGGGGTACCTGGGGGACTAAGTCAGTTAAACATCTGACTCTTGATTTCAGCTCAGGTCATGATCCCAGGGTCATGAGTTCAAGCCCTGAGTCAGTCTCCATGCTGGGGGTAGAGCTTGCTTGGGATTCTCTCTGTCTCCCTCTCCCTCTGCCCTTCCCTCCTACCATTCTCTCTCTCTCTCTCTCTAAAAAAAAGGGGGGGAGAAAGTATGGTCTAGTGCTGCTGTGCTAATTCAAGGTAGGACATCAACAGTTTTGTTCATCATTGCTTTTACACCACTAGTGTAAGAAACAGTACAGTGGAAAAGGTAGTAAATACTGTATAATGTTGTTTTAGTATTATTATGAAAATAATATTTTGAATTTGTGGAGCTCCTAAATTCTTTGGGTACCTCCACGGTTCACAGAAGACACTCTGAGAAGTGATGACCTAAATACCCATATTAAGAACCTAAAATAAAGGGCATCTGCGTGGCTTAGTAGGTTAAGCCTCTGCCTTCAGCTCAGGTCATAGTCTCTGGGCCCTGGGATCAAGCCCCGCATCGGGCTCTCTGCTCCTCGGGGAGCCTGCTTCCCCACCTCTCTCTGCCTGCCTCTCTGCCTACTTGTGATCTCTGTCTGTCAAATAAATAAATAAAATCTTTAAAAAAAAAAAAAAAAGAACCTAAAATAAAAAGCAAATTGAGCCCAAAGAAATAAAATGCGTAACAGAAGTTATAGATTCAATACTTGTTAGATTTAATATCAAATTAGAGGTGGCAGTAGAAGAAAGAAGAATAAAGATAAAAGCAGACACCAGCAAAACATGAAGCATATATAATTGAAAATAAACATAGCCTGAAGTTGGCTTTTTGAAGTGTAACAAGATAGATAAATGGATCTAGTGAGACTGATCCAGAAAAAGCAGAGCAACAATATGGGTACCCGGAAGAAGAACAACAAAAGGCCATCTCTGTAAGCATTTTAGACAATAAAAAGATAGTTAAGAAGATGGTACTTTCAACAACTTCATATCAATACCACTGGGGAATATAGGTGAAATGGAAAAAGTTATTGAAGCATACAGAACTAACTAAGAACTAGAAAACCCAAAAAGTTGAATGGATATTAAAGAAATCAATTCTGTAGCTCAAAGATCCCACAAGGAAAACTCAATGCCCACATGACTTCCCTGAAGAATTCTTATGAACACTTAACAAAGAAATGGTGCCAATCTTACAAACTTTTTCAGAGATTAGCAAAAGAGAAACCACTTTCTCAATTTGTTTTTTGAAGCCAGTATAATCTTGACAGCAATATCTGACAAAGACATTATGAAAAACAGCAATTACAGGTTTATCTCGCTTTAACATAGATGTAAATATACCAAATAAAATATCAGGAAATTAGATCCACTATGGAAGAAAAAGACAAATGCATTACATCTCCATGGAGTTTATTTTAAAAACACAAGGTTAACATAATATATAAAAATCAGTCAACATAATGGGTTACATTGACAAAATAAAGGAAAAAATTGCAATCATTACAGCAAATGCAGAAAATGATTTTAATAAAATTAAGCATTCACTCATGATAAAAATTTAACAAATTAGAACTAGAAGGGAGCTTACTTACCTTGATAAAAGACACAAGCACTTGCACACGCACACACACACACATGCACACACACACCAGCAGAGATCATAACTGCTGATGAAACATTGAAATTTCCCCCAAAGCTGGGAAAAAGACAAAAGTGTTTGCTATTATCACTATGATCAAAACACTATACTAAATGTCCTAAGTAGTGTAATAAGGCAAGAAAAATAAAAATATAAGTGTTGGAAAGGAAGAACCAAAATATACTTTTTCAGGTGACATGTTTATGTACGTGGAAAATCTTACATAAATTTTTAGGCTTCATAAGTGAATCAAAGCATCTGTATTCAAGGTCGATGTATAGAAATCAAGATTGCATTTGTATACACGAGAAAGAAACAACTAGAAAATGGTATTTTTCATTGACACCAGTTATAATAGCATAAAAAAATCACATATCTAGGGAAAAACATACTGAAAGATGTAAAATCTCAGCACAGAAAACAGCAAATTATTGAGAAAAGTTACAAACTGACCTGAATGGCGATAAATATCATATGCATTGATCAGCAGATTCCAAAGTATAATCCTGTCAGTTCTCTAGAGAGTCAATAAAATGCCCGTGTTGAAATCCCAGGATATTTTTATGTGAGGTTGATGAACTTATTTTAAAATTTATATGGAAATGCAAATGATACTCTTGAAGTCAAAATATATAATAGTTTCATAAGATAAAGATGCATTTCCCGAGTTGATAACTGCTACACATGATGCAAAGCGTAGAAGAATCCAGAAACACAAACATACCCCATTATTTATGTATGTACTTGTATGGATGCCTACGTGTGTATGTGTATTTGCATGGATGTATATGTGGGCATGGGCATGTTTGGTTAACTTAACATATGACAAAGTTGTCTCTGTTATTCAGTGGTTAGAATGGTCTTTTCAATAAATGGTGCTGTAGTGATTCGACAGTCATGTGTAAAAATGGAAAGAACCAAGACGCCCTTCAACGGACGAATGGATAAGGAAGATGTGGTCCATATACACTATGGAGTATGATGCCTCCTTCAGAAAGGATGAATACCCAACTTTTGTAGCAACATGGACGGAACTGGAGGAGATTATGCTGAGTGAAATAAGTCAAGCAGAGAGAGTCAATTATCATATGGTTTTGCTTACTTGTGGAGCATAACAAATAGCATGGAGGACAAGGAGTGTTAGAGAGGAGAAGGGAGTTGGGGGAAACTGGAAGGGGAGGTGAACCACGAGAGACTATGGACTCT
>NC_081560.1:188620049-188665444 GCF_022355385.1 Mustela nigripes
CTGGATAAGGAAGATGTGGTCCATATACACTATGGAGTATGATGCCTCCTTCAGAAAGGATGAATACCCAACTTTTGTAGCAACATGGACGGAACTGGAGGAGATTATGCTGAGTGAAATAAGTCAAGCAGAGAGAGTCAATTATCATATGGTTTTGCTTACTTGTGGAGCATAACAAATAGCATGGAGGACAAGGAGTGTTAGAGAGGAGAAGGGAGTTGGGGGAAACTGGAAGGGGAGGTGAACCACGAGAGACTATGGACTCTGAAAAACAATCTGAGGGGTTTGAAGCAGTGGGGGTGGGAGGTTGGGGTACCAGGTGGTGGGTATTATAGAGGGCACGGAGTGCATGGAGCACTGGATGTGGTGCAAAAGCAATGAATACTGTTTTCTGAAAATAAATCAATTTAATAAAAAAAAAAAGAATCTTTTTTTTTCATGGAGGACAGAAGTGGTCCATCTTCCACCATACACAAAACCTAGTGCCAGATGGCTCTTGGCCTAGATGTAAATGACAATCAATCAAAGCTCCTAGAAGGTAACATAGAAGAGTATCACTGTGACCTCTGGGTAGGGAAAGATTTCCTAAATAGAAAGCAAAAAGCATTAATCATGAAGGAAAAGATGATTAATTGAATTGAATACAAAAGTTTTTGTTTATCAAAAGATAGCATTAAAAAAAGTATTAAAAGAATATAAATAAGGCATGCCCTGGAAGAGGTATTTTCATTACATATATTCAAAAAAGAGGGGCGCCTGGGTGGCTCAGTGGGTTAAGCCACTGCCTTCAGCTCAGGTCATGATCTCAGGGTCCTGGGATCAAGTCCCACATCACATCCGGCTCTCTGCTCGGCAGGGAGCCTGCTTCCCTCTCTCTCTCTCTCTCTGCCTGCCTCTCCATCTACTTGTGATTTCTCTCTGTCAAATAAATAAATAAAATCTTTAAAAAAAATTATTAAAAAAAAAACAAAAAAGAACTCAGATCCTGAATATAAAAGGAATTCCTACAATTAAGAAAAAGACAACTCAGCTTTAAAAATAAAAAAAGTCAAAAGTATAATCCATAAAAGGAAAATTGGTCAATTTTGAACTTCATCAAAATTAAAAACATTTGCTCCATGAAAGACCCTGTCAAGAGGATGAAGAAACAAGCCACAGAGTGGGAGAAAATATTTGCAAACCACATATGCAAAAAAAAAAAAAAAAAAACAGTATAGAGAATATATACAGACTTTAAAATCCAACAGGAATAAACCAGCAATCTAATTGGGAAATGGGCAAAAGTCAACATGAGACATTTCACCAAAGAGGTTATACAGATGGTATAGAAGCACTGAAGATGTTAAACATCATTTGTCATTAGGAAAATGCAACATAAAACTGCAATGAGATGTCACCACACACCTACCAGGATGACAAAAATATGATACAGTGAGAGCACCAAATGCTGACAAGGATACAGAGGAATGGTTCGTTCACACATTCCAGAGGGGACTGTAAAATGGGAGAGCCATACTGGAAAACAGGTCACCAGTTTCCCTTACACACTAAATGTGCAACTATCATTGCACTTTTGGGCATTATCCTAGAGAAATAAAAACATGTTCACACAAAACCAGTACTCAAATGTTCATAGCCAAAAAGTGGAAACCACTCAGATGTCCTTCAACAAGTGCATGGCTAAACAAGCTGGCGTATCCTTATTCTGGAACACTACTCAGCAATAAAAAGGAATGAATGATTGACACACACTACAACTTGGATGAATTTCAAAGGAATTAAGTGGAGTCGGGGAAAAAAAAAAAAGCCAATCCCAAAGGTAACCAACTGTATAGCTTGAAATACAGAATTTCTGAAAGGATTATAAAATGGAAAACATATTAGTGATTACTAAATCCAGAATGGGGAAGGAGGGGAGATGGTGGCCAAAGAAAGACAACATGAGGGATCCTTGGGGCGATGGAAGTGTTCTGTATCTTGACTCTCAATGTCAACACCCTGGTTGCAAGATTGCACCACAAAATGCAAGATGTTTCCGTTGGGAGAAGCCAGGTAGAGCCTATATGGCTTCTCTCAGTATTATTTCTTACAATTACATGTGAATTTCAATACAGAATAGTTTCACTAAAGAATAAGTGCAAACATCAAAACAAAACAAAACAAAAAATCAAAGACCTTTGGTGAATTTCACTAAAAATGACTAACAAGCATATTAAGTAGTATTCAACATAATTAGTCACCCAAGAATTGCATTTATAACTTTGAAGAGATACCACTACTTAGCCACCAGAATGAAGGGGGGAAATGCTGCCAATACAGCATTGCCTAGACAGGGAGCAGCCAGAACTCTTACTCACTGCTGCTGAGGGCACGCACTAATGTGAATCACTTGGAAACCTGCTTTACAGAGTCTAACTCGGCTGACAGCTCACTTAGTCTTTGACCTAGCAGTTCCACCACTAGAAATACACTCAGGAGTAACACATCCATACGCACATCAAAGGAAATGCACAATAATGCCCTTGGCAGGGCTCTTCATAATAGCCAAAATCTGAGGAAATTAAGATGCCCATCCACAGTAGGACACAGTTACACTGGGATCCCTCCGTCCAGCAGAATACTATGCACCAGTGAAAAGGTTCACATCATTGCTAAGTCTAATGAAACGGAGACCTCTCACAGAGATATTACTGAGCTAAAGAAGTCAGGTGCAGCAGACAAAAGAGTAGATAACACAGAATTCATATGCAAAAACTACACCATAGGGACAGATGTCAGAACGGTGATTAGCTTAGCATGGCAGCGAGTGGAGGAGGCATGAGGAAGGCTTCTGTTGTAATATCCTGTATCGTAACGAGGGGGAATGCCATGAGATTAAACGTTGTGAGCTCGATGATGGGTAGAATTCATGATAGGCACCTCAGAAAATGACTCTTTCCGGGACGCCTGGGTGGCTCAGTGGGTTAAGCCTCTGCCTTCGGCTCAGGTCGTGATCTCAGGGTCCTGGGATGGAATCCCACATCGGGCTCTCTGCTCAGCAGGGAGCCTGCTTCCCCCTCTCTCTGCCTGCCTCTGTGCCTACTGGTGATCTCTCTCTGTCAAATAAATAAAATCTTTAAAAAACAAAAAAGAAAATGACTCTTTCCTATGCAAGCTGAAAAGAGATGATGAAGCACACAGGAGGCAGGAGAAATTCGTGACAAAAAGTAGCCAGTGATGCGGCCCTTGATGCACGCACGAGAACGAGAAGCATGAAAACCTCAGTGTCGGAGCGGAGCAAGGGCGCAAGCAGCTGCTTACGTGGGACCCCTTAGTCCTGCGGAGAGAGATGCCGGGGATCGTCTTCTCAAGGGGTGAGTAAGGAGGGCATGTGTAGAAGATGATGACCGCGTGTCATCAGGCAGATTAGGAGGGGGCGGTCTCCCAGGGACAGAGTCGTGGTAGATGGGCAGCTCTCCGAGTTGTCGATGAGATAGGACTGTCTCCAGTCAAGTAAAAACAACAACAGAAACCGTCACTGTAAGTAAATTACACAAGCATCGTCTGAGTACCATGAAGTCAACGCCCTGCTAGCCCGCCTTCCCTCCACCATCACGACGGGACCCAGACCGGTTTCTGAGTGATGTACCCACCTACCGCGTCTTTGCAGTGATTCTTGTTCCTCTTCAACATGTCATTGAAGAGAGTATGTAATCGACAATGCTGTGGGTTCAATTTTTATGGCAATTGAGAGATGACATGCACGTTCTCGAGCCCCTTGCGGACGTGGTCCTCAGCGCCGATCTGTCTGGCCCAGGCCAGTCCCGGTGCTCCTGAAACAGGCGAGCGACAGGTCGAGGTGGCGCGTGTGAGACGGTGTGGTCCCGAGCGCTCGCGCACCGCCCCTGGAGCCCCGGCGGCACTGACGGCGGCATTTAGCACGACGGACTCAGCCTCCGCAGCCTGGGGGTGGGGGGGTGGGGAGTGGGGGGGCCCCAGTTTCTCGCTTCTCCATTTTGGGTAGAGAGCACCGTGTGTTTCTGTCCTTCCGAAACAGTGCTGATACTGTAGTGTAACAGAAATGAAATCCATGCCTAAAGTGATTAACATCTGAAGTCAAATTCCCCCTGCTCAGAGAAGAGGAGGGAATTTGGACTGTGTTCTCCAATTACGGCTGCTCAGTGCTGTCTGCGGAATTTATAGGCAGAAAATATGCCTTTCAGATGTAACCCCAAAAAGGCCTAGTCTGCCATGTATGTAACTGTGGTGTTTTTTCACCATGAATAAAAGATACTTGGAAAGGGGAAGATTCGATAAAACCTTTAAAAGTTCTTATTCGTAGCTCTCCACAACCTGAAGAAAATGAGGTACGGGAGATAGGACCCATAAGAAGCCTCTGTGGTCACATACCCCATACCCCAGGACAGCAGAGGAGCCCCACGGAGACGAGCAGGTCCAGTCTGCAAGGACTCAATGGCACCATCAGACGCAGCAGTTTGGAGACAGACATGGCATTGAGCACGGGCCCTTAAAGTCCCCAAGTCTATGCTTGAACAAAGCAGCCATTGGCTGGTGGGGTCACAGCTAGGAGAAGAGAGCTCTTTAAAAGTCATTCTTTTCGAGTGGAAATGGTCCTGTCTTGAAGGAGGGTAACTGGAGAACCCTTCATAGCATTAACGCAGCTTTCTCTCCTGCCTGTGACTCTTTGGGTCCCTGCTTGCTTCTGGATGGAGAGGGAGAGAGAAATTAAAGGGAAACTCACAGTGCTTTTGTTCGCACAATCTAAAACGGGTTAACCACCGACCCGCAGAGGCTCCTCAGTCTCAAAGCCCTGGGTACCCCCATCCCTGCCTCCTGAGTAATAACACAAGGAAATGACATTCCTGTGTGTCCACCACATGACCATTCCGTGCAAGGCTACACACGTGTGCGTGCACACACACACACACACACACACACACACACACAGTGCGCTGAGTTGCACGATCATGGCATCCTTTCAGAACTGAGGAAACACCAGGCCAGAGCTTCTCCGTAGCCTCTTATACCATCACTTGGGAGACTCTGTGTGCCCCATGCTGCAAACAACAGTTAGAAATTCAAGCCCAGACCCCCAGGGCATTTGAGGAAGGGGGAGCTTATGACCGCGGCCAGGGCAGGAGTAAGACCACGGAGCTGCGTTCTGATTTGATCGACGACCAGGTCAAACTGCAGCTCTTGGAGCGGCATCTGGGGGCTCTTTTCCCAGCACAACCTCGCTGTGGTTTCTAGTCTCCCTGGGATCATGCAGCCTCTTGTCCCGCATCTCTTCCTCCCCAAGGACCCTGTCCCCACCGAGGAATCCCACCAGGCAGTGGGCTGCAGGCTAGTAAAACGAGAAGGACATCAGACACTGCTAAACCGCTGGGCCCGGGAGGGAATGATGGGCTCGCAGATAAACATAATGGGGGCTGCGGAGAAATCTCAGGGACAGGGAAACGACATCTAATGCCCGAAGGGAAAAACCTGTGGCAAGCTCAGGGATATATTGCTGCGGCGGCAAAACTTGGCAGGGCCCCCGGCCCTTCTCAGTACGGGATATGCGTTAATGGATCCGAAATATTGGAAGCAAATATTGACTCTGACTCCTAAAAAGCCTTTAATTATTTATTTTGAATAATTTGATACTCAAGTAAATTAATGCTAAAGCATTTCTCTGTTTGTGCCAAATCAGTGCCTCGCAGTGGGGACCCAGTCCCTCTTTGCAGGCGAGCGCTCGCTCTCAGTAGGTAATCCATTTCTGCAGAGTGCCATTAAGTTAATTTCAAAAAGAACCAGTAAAGGTATATGGAGCAGGCAGTAATAGCATGGAAAAAATCCAAAATTACTAGACCCAGCAACAGAACTTGGATGCCATTTTCATGCACTAATAATTTGTAGTCTACGTATTGAAGGTAACTATAAACTGACTACTTTCCGTGCTAAAGCATTCGGGTAATTAAAAATACGCCGTTAGTTGTCTCTCTTTCAACATTTGGGAACAAGATGCCTTTTTTCTCTTCCTGGATAAATGTGCCTTGCAGACTGCATCCAGGGCAACGCGGAAGTCCTGTGTCACGAAGATGATCTCGGTGTCCTTGTCTTCCTCCCGGAGCTTGAGGCGGGTCTGCCCAGCAGGGCAGCGATGAGCCGGGCACGCTCCGGGGAGGCCCCCAAGACGTCGGCTGCGTTTTAGCGGAATTACTACATTAGCAATTTGTTACTGGGAACTATTCTGGAAAAACGACATGAAATTAGACATTGGACAACAGAAGGGCCCGCACCAAAATACATCATATGCTTTTGTTGAGGGGGGAAATTAATAAAACCCAGGCAGGAAGCAACTGTCGAACATTTTCAACTTCTCAGACCAGGTAAAGAGAAGCCGAAGTGTCGGAAGTTTCTATGAACCTCAGAGCGTTTCCTGTCCCTTCACTGCATCTCCGGGCGAGGGATCTCTTTCCATTTCTAGTTCATCCCCAACAGCCACTGTTTAGGTTGTTTTCATAAGCTACCCATTTCTAGAAGCTAGAAGTCCCTGTTGAAAAGGAATCAATTTAACGACGGAAGGTCAAAAAAAAAAAAAAAAAAAGCAATCTTTTTACTATTCATGAAGGATCTCAATATTATAGCAACCAGACTCGACCAGAGCCATTGTTCCTTTGCAACTCCTAGAGAAGGCGTAATTTTAACAGTAAAAAGTCATTTAACTATTAATTGGGTCTAAGCCATAACTACACAATTAGTCAAGTAATCGCTCTGAAGGACGGAGGCTTTGATCTTCACAATGAGGAGATGTGAAAGTGACAAAGAAACAGAGTTCCATTTTGGATTTTCCCCACAACCTGCATTTACCTTAATTGGAAGATGCCGCTTAGCCCAGTAAGTGCCCAGTTCACATAGGTGGCACGGGGGACAGGGACGGCTTCCAGACTCACCAAGTGCTGCCATCTGGGGTGGGTGTTTAAGGCTCTCTTGAAAGCTATTATGTGGATTTGGCAATTCTCTGGGTAATTTGCCCAAGAGAATTCAGTTGCCTCTCGAGGTTGCGACAGTCCCTGGAGAGGATTTATCCTGGCATTTTAAGGGAGGTGGCACAGAAGCCAAACGTGCGTGATTCCAAGGTGGGTTTCTGGCCCCACCAGCGTTTCCTGGGCATAGAGGACACTCACGTCTCCATCTGCGACCTACTGGCTTTTCCCCTCGTGCCGTCCCCGTTCCTTCTTTCTGGGCAACTGCAGGGCAGGCTTCCACCTACCCTGAACCACGAGCACAAAAACCCACACCATGTGATGGCTCAGACCACAGCTGGTCGGCGTGTTTGAAGAATTCTGGATTTTCTGTCTTCTGGATTTCGGGCTACATAACAATACCCCACATGCGTCTCACTGTCTACGGTCTGGAATGTGCTTGCATTGCGTTACCCAGCATCGCCTCTGTAGCTTCCTGGGAAGTCTGTCCCTGCCGGACTGATGACAAACATCAGTGACTTCCCCGGGTCTCAAAGTAGGACACCCTTGGGAGCAGGGCTCGAGCTCAGACAGACACCAGCTGAAGAGCATCCGGAGCCCGCCCCCACTTCAGGTACGCACACCCAGCATCCACAGAGCAAGACGTGTGGAGGAAGTGGAGGAGGAAGCTATTCCCCCTACTCTCCCCGCCCTGGTGACCGAAACGGGCAGCCACATCTACGGTGCGAGTCCAGAGGACTGAAAGGTCCCCTCGCCAAACCCTCCTCTTGGCCCACGGCCTGCCATGGAAGCACGAATCTCCCCCCTTCTCCAGCCCCTCCTTCAGGCTAAGGTACCATGACTGCAATGCTCCGAGAAGTGTTACGCGGGAGGGGGAGCCCATTAACTCAGGATCCCCCATTAGCCCACATTTCCAAATTTGCACTCAGCAGGACCCAAAAGGAATGACATTTAGTGCTGGAACATCTGGATCGGAGAGAGGGGAGGGAGGAGAGGCCGGGAGTGTCACAGGAAGAAGCAGGGCAGAGGGAGGCTCGCTCAGGAATCGGGAAGGCCTTGGCCGCTGCGAAGGGCCCAGACTGGATGGAAGAGCCAGGGAAGAAAGAAAAATACACAAAAGGAGATGTGTGAAAAGCTGCCAGGGACTGCCGGGACCTGGGGACAACTTCCCCAGCTTTTCCGAGGACACATCACGGGTAAGCCAAGACAATGGAAGTCACCCTGCCCAGAATGCCCTTCAGGGGCTGCGGCATGGCCTGGCGGGAAGACCAGGCACGTAGCTGGCCAGCACCATCTCTCCTGCCTTGGATCGTGGCACCACCGTCAGAAATTGGACCTGCATGCCACCTGGGTCACAGGGTAAACTGCTCAGGTGTGTCTCCTGTCTTCCTAGTGCCAAGGACACCATCACAGCCAGACAAGGAAAAGTAGCTGGGAAAGGGGAAAAATCCCTTGTCAAACCCTAAGGTGCCATTCTGTATCTCCGAGATGTTCCAGAAGGACCTTGGCTGAGGGCCTTTCCAGCAGGAACAACACAAGCCAATCCTCCGGATGTTGAAATACGGGGTAAGAAAGCAAACCCTGTGCTTTCCCAGGCACCGACCCGCCGGTTCAGGGACTTGGGGTCTTCTAGTGACAGCACAATTGACTGTCGTCTTGGTTCTTGGCTTGCTGCAGGAGCTTGCATCCTACGACTGACCGGGAAAACTTGCAAAATCTTACTTGCAAAAAAAAAAAAAAAAAAATACCGAAGTGAGGACCCCTGGATCGATCCCAAACTCAGAGGCCAAAAAAATGCATTTGCAAATAAAATGAGGTTCTGAGACATCACGCATGTGTGGCATGTGAACTCCGAGAGCCTGGAACCTGAAGCAGGCCTTTGCAAAGTCGCACCCAGTGAAACTCGAGCGTCGCGTGCCAGGGTTCATGACATATGAGAGTTTGTAACTTCATTTTCTATAATACATTTCACACAAATTGTACCCCGACTTGCTTTGCAGAGTTAAATAATACAGTTACATACCCTATGAGAATTCACCCACAGAGTTAACATACTAGAATATTCTGGTCCCATAATAATACATGAAGTCAGTCCTTGGTTTCTTATAAGATTCAACACACGCCCACAGTGGAAAGGGTCAATTTCCTTTTATTCAGTGCTCCCCCTGCATAAAGACAGATCACGGGCTACATTTTATTTAATACAACAATTCTCAAACATTTTGACCCGCTTTCTCCAACGGCACCAAGAATATCCTGCACGGCAAGAAAATAGTATAAACAGGGGTAGAGTGTATCCTGCTGAAAATGCACAGAACAGATTTTTGGCTAAAAGACGGGAAGATCGCGGACAGAAGCAGCAACTCCTCTCCCCCCCACAGGGATGCCCTGTGGGCAGTGGGGAGAACGTAGGGAAAGTACAACTAAAATTGGATTTAATCGTCGCTGCTAATAAAGGGCCAAGGCTATGCGGCAATTTACTGTGCTGTCGGCAAAATGAATTGCTTAAGGCGCATTAGCAGCATATTAGACAACACACAGTAAGTAAATTATGATTAAAATAGCTAGAGTAAATACGGAACATGCTTTACCGTAATAACTCTTTTCAAAAATCTTTTAGAGATACCTCCCCCAGTGAATCTGTTTATCATCTTCTACAATTTTTATCAAATTCAATAAGCATATTTCTGACTCTATAAAATGTTTTGGATTGGTCTTTTTATTTTTTTTTCAATTGGGAAATGACAGAATGATGTCATCTGACAGCATTAAATACTATTAAACAGACCATAACTAACATTCGCTGTATAAATTATACATAAGCTGACACTTTTATGCAGTTTGTGAAGAATTGCTTCATGTGTTATGCAATCTTTTCCAAAAAAAAGCTCCACGGAATAACATGACGGGTTGTGTTTCATGGCTACAAATTGGTAACTGAATTAGCATTCACTTATGAAGTTTTCACAGGGAACCCTTCTCATTCAAATACTTGTAGATTATAATTTATTTTTATCTGAGGCATAATTTTTCATGTGGCGCTTTTGCCAAAATCAATATAGCAGGAGCCAAGCCCTGTTCCCTGTTCCCCACTTAGGCCCTCCTCTTCTTGGCCGCCTACCTACATGTGTCTTTTCTAGCTGGGAAGGTAAACAAATGAGTCTGCCTCGTAATAATCATCGCTGCCAAAATCCCGAGCTGAATATTATTTTTTACCAGGCGAGCCCACCACACTTAGGACTCTATTCACACACTTTTTAAAACAGCGTTTGCATTCTTAAACAAGGAGTGCAGGCTCTCTGGCTCTGTGGCAGAAAGCCTGCATACTTGCTTCGGATTCACAAGGAAAGCCCACGCCAAAAGTGACGACGACAGCCGGGTTTTGAGACAGCCTAGATTCGCAAGGAAAACGTGTGGTGGCTTGGAAAAAAACCTCTCTGGATAGAGGCTGTCATGCCAGCTTCCCCTGGGGCACGTGGACCCTCGGACTCCATTCTGAACCCAGACAAAAGGTCTGGGGCAGGCCACGGGCAGAGGCAGTATGTTCCAGCAGGAAGAGTGCTGCAGGATTCATGCGGTAGGAAAAGCTAAGAATCCCCGGTTTGCTGCTGTCCTTCACCGTAACAAACGCTTACCGACGACATGCACCTGCCAACACCGCCGAGAACAGAGATGCCCGGGAACTCAAATGCTCTGGAGAGTCCTGACAGGTCGCAGGGACTTCAGGTCGCAATGCTTTGTTTTCTATGGTGAAAACGCAGTTGCGCCTTTAATAATCAAGGGTTTTCCTTGACTTTCTGAAATCCAGAAAACACCTCGTACTCAGCGAACTATGTCCTGGAAGACCTACGTTTTACGGATGCACAGAACGTGCTGGATGCAAACGACCTCAGCAGATATGGGATCATTATGGGTGTTACTGGAGCTTCAGCCGATGCACCTGTTACGGCAGGAGTTGCAGTTCCGGGTGCTGCCGACTCCTCTGTTGAACCGGACCCGTGTCTGTCTCTGGGGCGCGAAGGCGCTCCGACTCTCCTGCGCCCTCGTAGCCTGTTTCTCCGCACATTTCATACTTAGCCGAACTGCTCTAGCACATTCTGACACCAGCTACAGTTTTCCTTTAACTGAGACGTTTGGAATTTGCATCGAATGAGGGAAACCCTCCTCGCTCACCTCGGAGGTACCGCTGCTCCCTAGCCCGCACCTGACATGGGGGTGAGAACTCTGGGAATCCCAAATTACCACCCCTCGCGAGCCTCGTGTGTAGAGGGGGCCGGAGGGCGCCGCCGCGCTCCCTGATGGCTGCTCGGAGCAGGCACGACGGGGGAGGGGTGGTGGGGACAGATGCCACCGAGCTGGGTGTCCCTGTCGAGGCAGAATAGTGGGGAGAGCTTTGTCACGGTTCGTCAACGTGAATTTCAAAGTAGGAGAGCAGCCTGTGCGTAAGAGACAGCTACCGTCTCGGGAATACGTACGAATGCATGTGTTGCTATGTGCACAGCATTCATACAGGAGTGTGTGTGCGCGTGGGCACACGTGTGTATGTACATGTGTGTGCAAACAAACACCGCAGATAAAACTATGGCCCCCTTTCCCTACCTCAGCCATTAACTTTTCCAACCATGGAAAAGTACCGTCGTCTGTGTTCTGGCCTTTTCTACCCGAGATCTGGCTGAACACGGGGGGCCTCTTGCCCTCCCCCACTGGAAGTGGCCCAGAAACAACACTCTGAGGTTTCTAAGTTAAGAGGAGGAGTACACAGGCTGGGCAATAAGTCATATTATGGATGAAATGTCCCCCTAAAATTCAAATGTGGACGTCCTGGCTCCGGGTGTGACTGTATTTGGAGATAGGACCTTTTAAGTGTGGCTCAGGCTGGAGCGCCTGGGTGGCTCAGTGGGTTAAAGCCTCTGCCATTGGCTCAGGTTATGATCCTGGGGTCCTGGGATCCAGCCCCGCATCAGGCTCTCTGCTCAGCGGGGAGCCTGCTTCCCCCTCTCTCTCTCTGCCTGCCTCTCTGCCTACTTGTGATCTCTGTCTGTCAAATAAATAAATAAGATCTTAAAAAAAAAAAAAAAAGTGTGGCTCAGGCGACTGAGGTCATATGAGTGGGGCCCTGATCCGACGTGACCAGTGCTCTCTTGAGAAGAGAAGGAGACCCTGCTCTCTGTCAGAACACAGTGTCCTCGTCAGAAGTCACCACAGAAGTCACAGAAGTCACCAGGCCGGCCTTGCTCCCAGGCTCTCAGCCTCCAGAACTCAGAAAACAAATCTCTGCTAAGGCCCGCCACCTGAGACATTTTGTTCCTCACTGCTCACTGCCTGACACAGGTCCTAAGTGTGATCAAAGCCCTGGTGTGACCACCATATGCCTCAGTGAATCTAGAACCAGGCAATGCGTCCAGGTTAGAACTCCCACAGAAACAGCTACGTACAGAAATGATAGTATTGAAGTCCTGTACCTGGGGTCCTGTCCTGTACCTGGGGTCCTAAAGCATGCCCTCGGCCTCTCACCTCTACTTCTACGTTGACATTCTTCAGCCTTGTGAACAAGAAATTATAAGAAAGAAGACATTTGCGCTCTGTGTTCTGCCCTGTCCCTGTGACATCACCACCGTCTCTGCAGGTGACCCACACCTCCGCAGCTTCGCCCGAGCCTCTCCCCTGAGCTCCGGACAGGCACCGACTAACAGCCAACTCTCCTGAGCACTTAGCTTATGCCGGATGGGTTGTACATGCTTCACACGAAAACTGGCTCTTGCAAGCCTGCCATGAGCTGGGAGGAAGAGGCTTGGGGTGCTCCAGTCTGGGCCCAAGAAGCCAGTGTGGGCATCTGTCCCTAGAGGCCCCGCTGACCATCAGTGCGGTGGACAAAACACCTGCCGTCTTACCCCAGCGCCCCACGGGGACTTCAGGCACAACCTGTATCAATGCCTCACGCTTCTCCTCACACCAAATCAGACCGACCCCCTGTCCATTTTGAACGGTTACCTGGACGCTACAGCTCAGGGCTCTGTGTCGCTCACCCTGCTTCCCTGCAGGGATTCAAAGGAAGCCTCCAGAAAGTGCTGCCAGGACTGGATCTTTAACACTGATAATTCTACCAGAAAAGGGCAAGAAGCTCCTTCCAGAGCAGCCAGTCAGCTTTCTGCCCCGTAACCCTGTCTGAGGGCAGAGGTGGTGGGTGTGGTTTTCCTACAGGCGCATCATCAACTACGACAACCTTCGCAGCTTACGGCCACACTCACCGTCTCACCGTCTCCCTGGGTCAGGGGTCCCCGCATGGCTCCGCTGGGTCTCCCCATATGGGTCCCCTAAGTCTACAGTTAGGATGTTGGTCCCATGGGGTTCTCTTGGAGCTCAGGATCCACTGTTGAGCTCAGTCAGGTTTTGTCCGAATGTAAGTGGGTAGCAGACTGAGCTCCGCGGCTTCGGGAGCAGCCCTCTTGCCTCTTCTCCTCAGCTTTCTCTTCGTTCACCACTGGGCTACTCACCTCTGTGAGTCCCTCTGAAGAGTCCCATCCGTCCTGGGTCTCTGCTTTCGTGGGAGGCCCAGACACTCCTTTCAAGGGCTCACCTGATGAGGTCCAGCCCTGCCTGAGAACCTCCCTTTTGATGACCTCCAAGGCAGGTGATCAGACCTCAAGCCCGTCTGTAAAACTCCTTCCCCTTTTCGTTATCACTCAGCGTCCCACGCCCAGGTCCCACCCACACTCACAGCGAGGAGCACGGGGTTCCCCTTGCTCCAGAGGGCGGGCTCTCAGGGCCCTTTGAGAATTCTGCTTTGCCGTAGGTTGAAAGCAGAAAGCAGAAAGCTTTGGTCTTGGACCTATGAAGGCTTGGCCATCTTCGCTTAAAAGACACCTCGAGATAAGCGCTGGCTCCCCACCTCCCAGAATGGCCGAGAGCACAAGGATGCAGGCTGCCAAAGCCATGGTCCCCAAACTCCGTCAGCGTTGATGTCCTGAGCACTGGCTCCTGGCCAGGCCCCGTGCCCAGTGCCCTTTAAGGACACCCCGAGGCCCCCCTCACCCTAACCTCATCCCAGGATAGCTTCCAGGGTAAGAGGATTCTGCAGGGAAGGGCCAGGCCCGCCCCCGCCTCTTCTTTCATAGCTGTGCTTGTGAGACAGACCCATTAAAAGGCCTGGAAGGTTAAGAATGCATTCGCTCAGGGAGGGAAGGAAGCCGTTCTGTGGGGGGGGGGTCGTCATCATGCCCTCAGGGGCGAGCGAGGGGCTCATCCTGCAGTGAGATGGTTGGGACGGACCAGGTCCTGAGGACCCGCAGAGCGGCACCTGCCAAGGCAGCCGCAGCAGGAGGCCGTGGTTTCCATCTCCAAGACCAGCCCCGCTGCCTCCGGCAAGGATTTCTTGAATACCGGGGTCTCCAAGCATTTTCTGTAAAGGAGCAGAGAAATATCTTGGACTTTGCAGGTCACACAGTCTCTGTTGCAACCCATCAGGTCTGCGGCGGTGGTGGGAAAGCAGCCACAGACTGCACGTAAGCAAATGGATGTGACTGTGTTCCAATAAAACTTTATTCATAGAAACAGGTGGCAGGCCGGATCTGGTCTCAGGCTGGAGTTCGCGAAGCCCTGCTCTGGTTGTCCAGCCCAGAGAGAGCAGGGCAAGGTAGAGGGGGTGTGTGGGTGACTCCTGTTTTTCTCCTTCAGGGACGCTACTAGCACACGAGTCCTCCCCTTCATTCTCAGCCACCAGCTAAGCCCCGTCCCCATTACGTGTCCTGGGGAGCAGCGGTCCTAGTACTGTCCCCCTCCCCCACAACCCATGTCCTCCTGCAACCTCAGAATGTGACTGTATCTGGAAATAGGATCTTGGCAGAGGTCAACAGTTAAGAATCTCAGAATGAAATCATCCTGGATTTAGAGTGGGCCTTAATTCCCATGACTGGGGCCCTTTTCTGAAGGTGAGAGAGCACAGACACGCAGAGAAAGAGGTCACTTAGAGACAGAGGCAGTGGTGAGAGGGATGTGACCACAAGCCAAAGGCACCAGCAGCCACCGGGAGTTTCTGCAAGAGCCCCGGGGAGAACTAGGAGACTAGGCTTCTGTTGTTTTCAGCAGCCCAGCCGCCGGCCATTGTGACAGCAGCCGGAAGATACTAATCCTGCTGGGCGCAGCTGACAACAGCCCGGGGACCAGAATGGCCGCCACGGTATTCCTCACTCCTACTCCTACACCGAGGGTCCTGTCCCTGCCATGGACGCCTTCTCCTGGACCCCCGAGTGCAGACGGCTCCACACTGCCCCTGTACCTTGGCACTCCCCCATCCATACTCGGAGCCATCAGACACCTGGAGCATCTTGAAACCTGCTTTTGCCTCCACTCTGGGTTGGGTGTGGGCTACCTTCATGGCCCTACACTCCCCTGCTCCCTGGGGACCCACCCATGGGGACAGGACCTCCTCTGCAGACATTTCGTTAACCACCTGGGCCATCCCACCCTAAAACCCAGCCCAGTCTACAACTGCGCTTCCTGAACTCCTGGCATCTCCATTCCCCCCATGACTCCCCCACATCTGTACCCAGCTAAGCTTTTATCTTTCGGTATTCTTTTAAGAAACCAAATCATGTTTAATTCACCTTTATCTTGAGAACAAGAACGCTTTATCTCACCACGATAAATGGGTGATCTGGATCATCTTTTAAGCTAAAACTGTCTCTGCTAACAAGAGTGAAGCCATGTTATTAGAATTATAGCTAGATGTTACTGTCACTTTCAAAAGGGGATGAGCCCATTGGAGCTCTTGCCCTTGTTGCTATCAGAAGGATTTAAAGAGAACCCGAGGGGAGACCACTTTCTTGCCATGTGTTTCGGTGCTGCCTCACGTCAAGCTGTGTTCCCCCAGAGGCTGGCCCCCCAACAGCAGAGGGGCCGCACTAGCTGGCGCCCGTGGCTTGAAGGCCTTGCTTGGGCCTCCCTCTAGCTTCTAAGTCTCCTGTGAGGCTCAAGGCTGGTATTTTCACATGTTCTCACTAAACATCTCTAGACTACATGAATGTGAGGCAGAGAAACACAAAATTCTAGGGGTGATCAGAAAATACACGTGTCCTATTTATCAGCATTTGGCAGAGAAGGATCTCCGCCCCAAAAGCACATTGAAATCGTTCCCGCCATGTTCAAGCAGGACCTTGACCAACTCCTGGACGGGCCCCTCCAGCGAGCTGTGTCCTGCGGGATCTAGAAGCAGATTCATGCGGTAAAGGACATCATTCCTCACTTGCTTCTCTACCCATATCTTCTTCCATCCCATTCCTGCCTGTAGGACAAGGGAAAGGACAGCAGACACCCTTATTTTTATATCTAACTGCAAAGCAAGTCCAAAATGAAATTGCTTTGGGCCCAAACAGGCACACCAGCCTGGGTTTGATGCCGTAAGATCGTGATAGGGTCACCCAGGCAGACGGGGCTGGAATCTTTGCTTTGCAAGGAACACCAGGTCTGTGGCAGCTGCTGGCAGAATGCCAAGGCACTGAAGGATTTGTGCTAAAACCTCTCTTCTCACCCACTTCAGCAGAGCACCCAGGCACTCAGCCCAAAGCCTCCCTTTCGCGTGCACGGTGGGGAGGGGAGGGCGGCCCTCTACGCGAAGGAAAATTGTTCTTGTAATTGCACCGGGAGTGTCACGCGCCTTCCTCTTCACAATTTAGTATGTCTGTAGCCATTCGGAACCGGGGCCTAGCCACCTACACAAGGTGCCTGTGTGTCCTGTTGCCACCTCTTCGTGTCCCGTTCACCGTGGTCGCATGCACTGCTCACAGGTGATCTGGTTTCCCAGGTTAGGGATGGCGGCCCCCAGCGCAGGAGACCGAGCATGGATGGGTGGCCCAGGACTGACCTAGAACTGACCTTTCATGTCAAATGGTGACAACTCTCTTTGCATATGGATCTTTTCACAAGAAACAAGTAGACTTCATTTTATTTTGTGCTCGCTTTTGGTTCAAAACAAAACCAAACCAGAACGGGATGTGCCTAGCTGGCCCTGTGGAATGGGAATCAAGAGACAGAGCTTTGATTCTGGACCTCCCCCACCTGCCTGAGCTCTGGGCACCAGAGTTAGTAGCTTGAATTTGTCCTTTCTTTACCCAAACATAAACGATGAACTGTTGAGGGTGAGGAGGGTTTGTGAAAACCCCACAGTTCTATTTCCCGGTGTCCCGTCGAGCCCAGCAGAGATGGCCGGTGGGTGGGCGCAGCCCACAGACTGCGGACAGCCGCCTGCAGGCACAGAGGGTCACGTAATGGGAAACAGGAGTGCCCCCTCTCCGTGCCCGGGAGCTCATCTACTTGTTTCTCCTTGTGGAAGAGACCCTTTGGCCATATCGGAAAGGGAGCAGTCGGTGCAAGAAATATTTACGGAGCCCCACTCTGTATCACCGCAGCTCTAGGTGCTCGTCTGTTCGTATGAAGGTGCTTCTCCCAGGGTAGAACCACAAAATTAACAAGAAGCAAAAGCAGCACATCTCATAGCGAGGAAGCTGGTGAGTACTAGGGAAAAACAGAGCAGTGAATCCGGGTAGGGCAGACTGAGTCGGCAGGGTGCTGGGACGGGGTCTCTGTAAATAGATGATCAGGGTGGGGGTCACAAGAATGAGACTTTGGTCAAGGGACGTTGAGTGAGCCACGTGGACATCTGCAGGAACAGTCGTCCAGGCAGAGCTTGTAGCCCCTGCCATGGCCCGGGGCCAGAGCCAGAGCGTGTCCTGGGATGTCTAGGGCAGGGAGAGGACCTAGAAGGGTATGTGTGAAGGTTAATTTTTGGTATCCTCTTGGCTGAGCGACAGCACTCAAATATGTGACCAAACTTTATTCTAGATGTTTCTGTGATGGTATTTGTGGATGAGAGTGAACTTTGAGTAAAGTAAATTGCCCTCGGTTGTGTGGGTGGGTCCCATCCAATCACCAGGACATCAGGACCCGTCCCCTGTCCCACTCTGGCCCATCTTCACCAGGACATCAGGACCCGTCCCCTGTCCCGCTCCAGACCTTCCTCACCATGCTTGCCCAGGGAAGGAAGAGAATGACTTTAATTAGGAGACGTGAACCCACCCGTGTTAGAAGAGAGCCTCACTTGAGGACAGCGCCCCCCGCCCCCTGCACACAAACACCGTTCCTGCCACGTGATCCCAGCTTCTGACTGCAGGCCAGAGCGGACGGATCTGATTCAGAGCGGAGGTCTGCAGGAGGCCTTCAGCCACCCGGGTCCTCCAGGACATGAATCTGGACAGCTGCCCACCCTGTTCAGGACCCTCACCCCTCCTTCCAGGGCAGCTTAGCCCCCAACAGGACCTCCCGGCCCATCGAACCTCCACTCCCCGCAGTGGCCCAGACACACACAAACTGGCCCAGTCAGTTTTCACTTGACTGAAGTCAGTTACTGTTTGGCATTGGCTTGTGTTTTGCAATTATTTCAGCTTCGAGGAATCTAGTATGTTGGAAATCTGATGTGCTAAACCGATTTAGAAAACAAATCTTGTCACCAACTCTCGGCTCTGTTCCTGACTTCACTAATGCTCAGAGTCTCGCATCAAATAAGCATCGATCCGCTAACCACGTTACAACGTGCGATACCAACACATAGTTATGGGAAATAAAAGCAGGAAAATATTTCTCTAATGATGAGAGAATGCCTCAAAATGAAAACATGGTTCTCCTGTCTGCATGAAGTGGAACACCCTCGCCACACGGCAGCAAGTAGGTAGGACGCCTGCCGTCCTCTGTCGTTTTGGTTACTCAAGACCGGGCAGTGATTTTAATTTTAATAACATTTTAATTCCCCAAATTTTAACATGAATTTTAAGAACACGAATAAGAAGAGGGTCAGGAATAGGGAAGTTTCATATCTTAGTTGGTTATTTGTTTTTCTTTTAACTTCTTAAGTCTTAAAACATCCTACCAGTGAAACCACAGAAAAATTTTTATCTCATTCGCATGAAACAACAGACCACAGCCTTAAAATTAAAATAACAAAAACACTCAAGTAACTCTTGATGTTGTTAATGTAAAACAAATATTTGACTGTTACTTTTGGGGCCAACATTTTTCACATATTTGTGGAAACATCGAGGGAAAACTATCCCATGCAGGAGAAAAATAAGATGGAGCTAGGAGCGTTTTAATTGACAGTCTCTTAACCAAATTACTTCTTTATGCAGTTTTCTCCCACGGATAAGCCACAGCATTTTTAGGAGCAAAATGGCCCTGGCACTTGGTAGTGTTCTTTGGCGCTTCCTACAACTGCCCACAGATAAAAAGAAGGGAATTCCTTGGTTAAGACTGACCGCAAAGCCCACAAGCTCATCCGTGGTCAACAAGAAAACTTTTGTCCCTTGCAGGGTAAAGATTCCTCGGTCCCCTCATGACCTCCTGGTGCAGTCCGCACCCCACCAGAGACACAAAGCAGCTCTCCCGGCCGCCTACTCCCAGGCCTGGACTTTCTGAAGACAATTTAGGAAGAGGGCAGCCCTGATGACATGTCCCAAAGTGACCTGTAACTTCAGAGCAGAACCCGCCGTGTGACTGCCATGACCAGCCAGCCACAGCGGCAGACCCCGTTTGAACCTTTTCCCCAGGACAAATTCTAAGCTCTGGGACGTGGGAATCCACACAAGGATTCTCTTTCTGGTCTTTATACCTCCATCAATGGGGACTTCTACGACACCCGCGGTTTTCAGAGTATGTCATTGTCCTGAATTCAGAGATCTGTGGACTCCAATAAGTCAGCATAGAACCTGGCAGTGTAGACACTCAATAAAGTAGCAGAATGAATGAGCCTCTGGTAAGACTTGCCTACTGAGATACACACATTTGGACAAACCAGGGTAATAACAAATCACTGATGGATTTGTTCCCTATGTCTGGTTATTTAAAAAGAAGGGAATTAAGCTCTTTTTAAACTGATAATTGCTTCTCCCCCAAAGAAGATTTAAGTTGACTGTAGTCATCAATTTACCAAGAATAACAGATCTACCAAGGCCCTCATTAGGAATAGAAAAAGAATGTCAATTTCTTTTAGTTTATTTTTGATGACGAAAACACTGAATTCTGCTAGTCAAGTAGCTCTCATACAGATCTAGCAACAAATGAATGGGTCGGGTCTTTGAAAGGTTTGCTCATGTTCGAGTAGTAAACAGTGGTTAGGGAGACTAATTGGATACCAACTGGGAAACAGTTTTAGCCAACCATTACTATGATGCTTGTGGTGGTTAATATTCTTTTGGATGGAAAAGAAAGACAATGTAGGTCTCAAAAGTACTCTGGTGACTATGAAGAAGTAATGCATCTACCCGAGGACCAGGATGAGACCCAGAACTGAGAAATGCGATGGAGCGCAGCGTTAAAGGCTGGACAGGAGGGAGATGCCAGTGTATCGGAGGAGTTCTTTGGGACTTCACAATTGCTTTAAGTCACTGAAATTTTGCCAAGCCTGACACTGGTGTGATAGCCAACCAGTTGCAGGACATAAGGGGGGTTAATTATTTGTGGTGACAAAATGCATGCTGTCTTTATCTTGCAGACCTGGTCAAATTATGAACCAGGAGCTTCTAGATTCTCTCAGAAGCTAATTAGAAAACCTCGTGGGGATAAGACATTGCAGGCTCACTTGTCAGGTTGACAGTCGGCTTCCCAAAGTGCACGTGCCATCAGACAGACTCACAGCGATGGGGGCGTTTACCTCAAGATACGTGGGGGTAGATTGGACATGGCTGTGGATATGAATGTCGGTGTGGTAGGAGGGGAGGGGTTGTGGATATGGACACGATTGTTAATGTGAGAGGGAGTGGAGGCGAAGGTGGATGTAGAAATGGACGTACATAGGGGAATAGGGGAGGAGACGTCTGGAGAGGTGGGTGGAGAAAAGGTTGAGGGTGGCAGTGAGGTGGAGGATACAGGTGTGGCTCCGGGTGCAGACACGGATACGGGTGTGGATGGAGCTGGGGTTGGAGAAGACGGGGAGGAAGCCAGTGAGGATGAGGACACCAATATGGCTATGGGTGTAGACAGCATAGGGGGCTGGGGATACAGATAAGGATACGTCCGTGGATATAGATAGAGGATATGGACGAAAACAGGGTGGTACCATTTGGAGTCGATGCCTCCAAGGGCAGGAGCTGCAGAGTCTTAGCTCCTCTCCAGCCTGGGACTCTGGTTGACGAATCCATCTTTGCTGTCTGACCTGGAGCCTTGGCCATTACTTGAGGTGATTGATCTGTGGTTGGAAATTGAATTTTATTCAGTTTCAGGAAACTGAATTTTATTCAGAAATTCTCTGAGTTGCAGTAGTCTGATGCCCTTTTTTTCTCACCAGTCCAGCCAGCTTCCCTGAGCCCCAAGATACCATTGACTAATAGTTATTATGCCCTCATGTAGCATCTGTATCTTCAGGAAGCTTGCATCCTAAAACAGGTGACAAGGCAGACAAATGAAATGAAGAAATTGTGTAGTTGGGAGATTGGGAATGTTGAGTCTATCTTTAGCTAGCTAGTATGAGTGTTCTCTGCACTTGAGGCATGTGTTATGATAAAAACAAATCTTGAAAACAATATTATGTGGTTGTTATTCCTGTCATTCAAATGCCTGCTAGAGCTAAGCTTTTTTTTTTTTTTTTTTTTTTTTAAATATTCAGGCTTGGAGTTTACTTGTTTCAGACAATAATCGCAACTGACTTCAGTAAATATCCCTAACCAGTTAAGGCACAGCTGGCCAATCGTCTCCTCTCGTGCTGTTGGATTCAGCCAACAAGTCAATTATCTATTCAGCAGATGTTTTGACTCTATCGGCCAACAAGAACTTTATAGCCTGTATGCTACACAAGCCGCACACCCACCCACACTCACTCACTCACACTCCTGATTGCACTGTTACTGGAAATTACCTCAAGATTGTGTAAGATTTATAGACAAATATCCCAACCTCCCTTTGCCAGAGTCAGGATGGCATTCTCCTGAGATCTTTCGGGCTTCTCTTGTGGCTCTCTTGGGAGCCCCGTGGTAATTACACACCACCATTACCATGTGTATCTTCACTGTGGTATGGCTGGAATCAGAATTCCTCCTCTGTGCCTGTCAGAGCAAAGAGCCGAGAATCTCTCTGAAGATCAGCACTTAGCTGGTAACCTCAAAGTTCTGAATTTCTTCCACATGACAGTTCGGGACTCTCTTCTTTCTTACTGAAAGGCCACATGACAGATTTGGTTAGGCAAATAGAGCTCTTCAAAAGAAGTGTCTATGTTTTGTCATTGTGCCAGCGTCTTATGTTAAATATTCTTCTCATAGAATTTCCCATTATTAATATTATCCTTGTGGAGAATATTCAAGGGTCACATAAGAGAGGTTGGTTTTCAAAGACATTCCGTATTCTACAGGAATAATAGCTCTGTTTTCTTAGGAGGCTCTGCCTGCTTGGGTCCTGGTTGGCAGATCTCAAGAGGAGAACTAGGGTCTGTCAATTTGAGGGAAACGTCATTTCAGAAGATAGCTGGGCAGGGAGAAGTTGAGCTGAAGCCTCTCCTGCTGAGTTTGTGTGAGAAAACACTGTGGGAGCAGAATTATGATGGAGAAAGGATTTGGTTACCTCAGGCTGACAGAGGCTTTGGCCAACATGCTGAGTCCAAACATGGCTGTGATTACCTGGTCTCTTTGGCCATCCCTGATGTACCCGTCAGGGTTCTTTAGAGAAACAGAACCAACAGGAAAAGTGTGTGTGTGTGTGTGTGTGTGTGTGTGTGTGTGTGTGTGTGTGTGTCTGCACGCGTGTGCATGTGTGCATGTAGAGAAAGATTTATTTTAAGGAATTAACTCATGAAATTGTGAGAGCGGGTGAGTCTGATACCCATAGTTGATAGTCTGGAAACTTAGGCAAGATTTCTTTATCATGGTTTTGAGGCAAATCCCTGTTCTCTTGGAAAACACAGGCATTTTGCTCTCAAGATTTCTGATGGACTGGACAAGTCCCAGCCACATTGCCAAGGATAATTTCCTTTATTTAAATCCATTGATTATTAATAAAATGTCTTTATAGCAACACTTAGACTACTGTTTGAGGAAATAATTAAGCACCATATCTTGGCCATGTTGACACATAAAATTTAACGACCACACCAGACAAGTCTTGAGGTTTCCAAATATTGACATTGCTTTCCTGTCACCGCTCTTCATACCTGTATGGTGTGACCCCCAAGTCTCTCCCCAAAGCCTTTATCTCTTCTTTGTGTGGCCCTGGGTTTCCCCCAGAAGTCATGGGTCACCTGCTCTCCATTTCACTTCATCTTTCTGGGCTGGGGCAGGGTGAGGGGGGCGGTCCACCATGCTACCTGCCTCTTCCCGTCCACACTGTGCATCCCAGGGTGAGGGGGGTGGTCCACCATGCTACCTGCCCCTTCCCGTCCACACTGTGCGTCCCATAGCCACTGCCCCCCCACACCCCTCCCCTCCATCAGGGAGGTACCAGGGATCGGGGGCCAGGGTCGGCTCTCATCAGCAAGACTGGCTCAGATATCAGCACGGCTAGAGGAGGCAAGAACAGAGCAGTGGCCCAGGAAATGAGAGAACAGCCCAGGACACCAGGAGCGCTAGAGTGGGAGGAAAAGACAGAGGGGAGAGGGAGCTCCCAGCAGAATGAAGAGGGTTACTGCTTGTTCCGAGAGACTCCGAGCACATAAGTTGCTTCTCCGGGAGCTCCCCCCACCTGCCCGGTGCACCCCCTCCCATTGGACAGACCACCCAGGGCGTTCATCCATCCATTGTCTATACCCAAAGGAATTCCTTAACAGAAGAAGTGAATGTTTGCGTGAGCTTCTCTAAAGCAACGGAGAAACGAAGTCCGGGAAGAAATGGAAATCGTGAACGGACACGGGTGCCCCAGCCTTCCTCTTCGGCTACCGAGACATTGATGTTTAGCCTGTGGGGGCCACAGAAAAGCCACGTTCCCCCACTGGGCAGTGGGGGAGGCCGGGCGGAAACCCTGGCAGGGCTCGTCTGCTTGCCTGCATGGAGGACCGGACCCCGCAGCCTGGAGACAGTCAGTGGCCAATTTCCAAACCCAGGCCAGCAGTTAAGGTCTTCGAGTTCTGCCACTTCATGGGGCAGCTTAGGAAGGAGCTGAGCACACGCAATGCAGGACACCGTGGTTCACGGAGAGACGGAGGGTTTCACCAGCCCCGTCATTGCAGACATGGAAGGAGGCCCTGACCCAGGGCACGGCGGTGGGATCAGGACTGCAGACTGCATTGCATTTCTGAACCTACAGTCAAGACGCAAGCAGCGTAATAGGTCATCGGGCAGAAAGATGGTCTGGTTTCTTACAGATTCTGAATTAACCTGAATCTTAAACAATTCTCTTGTATACAACTTGCCTGTAAAAGGGTGCATATCCGTGCACATATCTGAAGAGGTACCAGAAGGAGAGCTCCCGCCCTGGGCTACCGACCTGATGAGAAAGGCAAGCCCGGCACACCTGCCTCGAGGGAGAGCTGGGCTTTACGCTACCCACCAGAGAACACCAGAGAACAAACACTCCTTCCATCCAGGAAAGGAATGCTTCCCATTCACAGAGGCTTTTCCATCACTGAAGCACAATTGCATTCTTGCAGGATCTTTGTCCACTTTGCAAAAAACCCCAGCTTCTTACTTAGAGCCTATGCATATACTCCGTGGGGTGGCCTTCCCCTCCTAGTCTCAGTGTAGTCTGGTGGTCTCGTTTAAATTGGAAAGGGGGGGGGGAGTAAGGCCATGCCAAGTTAAGAAGATATAAAAGGAGGGCGAGAAATGATTACCATGTGTTAGCAGCCAAACCCAACGCAGCAAAGTTTATGATAATGATCAAAGCAACTGGGAAAACTGCACAGATTCATGTCGTTGACTTGCATTTTCCGAATCGGGTGGCAGTTCAGGGAAATCATGAAAAGCCAATTAGAGAGGGATTTTTTTCAAATTATTGTCAGGCACTGGAAGAGCCTTTCAAAGGTGATGGGGACTCTGCCACCCTGGGCCCGAGACAGGCTGGCACGGCTTCCCGGGAGGCCCAGGCAGGAAGGAGAGCCGCCTCCAACAGGTGGGGGGCCGGCAGCGCTGGGCTGACCCCACCAACTCTGAAAGGTTTTTGGAAACAAACATCAGGCCTGCGTTCTCTGCCAGGAGATGTTTTGGCGCAATGGTGGTTGGAACCATTTCCGAATGTTCTGGGAAGCAGAATTGTGCCGTTTCTCCAACGTGGGGACAGCATTCATCCGTGAGCTGCCGGAAGGAACGGTTGCGAAGAGAGGTGGCGTGGAAGGCGAGGAGGCGGGAGGCGGCTCCGCTGACATCAGGAGGAAGAGAGGAAGAAAGGTCGAGAGAGGGACGCGGGTCTGGCTGGCACCATCGCACCGAACTGAAAATAGCGGGAAATCCAAAATGCTGCATCATCCAAAAAGCTCTTCTATTTGGCCATGGAAAACATCGTGGGATTCCCAGCAGCAGGCTCCACGCCGAATTGTATTTTTGGTTGTTCATATCTGAATGAACGTTTCTGGAGAAGACGCCAATGCTGAGCTCCAGGAGACCCCAGCCCCCCACCGCCGAGTCGGAGCTCTTAGGAGTCATCCCTAGATGGAAAGGACGAGCCCCAGGCAGGGAGCAGGAGCGATGCCAGCGCAGAGGCTTCCACCGCAGCCCCCGAGGCCCGGCCTCTGGCGCGGGTCCCCAGCGCAACGCTGTGAAATTGGAGGGCCCCGAAACACCGAGCAGGGATGGACTCACCCAAATCCAGGGCTGTCGTCTGGCCAGGCTGGTGGTGGCTGACAGTCCCTATTCCCCCTGGGGTGGATTGTTTGGCATTAAAAGTAGGTGAATGTCTTGCTTAAGGGGGACACAAAACTCACTCCTGGGTCTGGAAAAATGAAGGCAGGGCCACTGGGTTTTTTTCTGTGCATCCAGGCCAACGCTGCAGGTGGGGAGTCGGGGCCCTCCCACCGCAGTGAACACACACTCTTGCTGCCACAGGAAACCCAGGCAGCCCGCCCGGCCCCTGCTGGGTGTCCCCCGCGGCTTCGCTCTGCCCTCCACAGAGCGAGGCTCACGGTGACGCCCGCCTGCCCCGACTGACTCTCCACGCCAGGGACAGTGTCAGCTCATGCGTCCTCAGAGCAGTTCTGCGAGGCAGGTACCGGAGCTCCGAGGGGGCCCTGTGGAAGGAGCCGGTCCTTTCAGCAGTGCTGGCCGGCCTGTGGGATGTGCGCTGCTCATTCCCCAACACCCATCAAGCAAGCGGGGCAGGAGCGGGACTGGGCAGAGTGCCGGGAAAAGCCTGGGTCATCTCGGTGAGGGGCCCCGGAGCCCTGGGTCATCTTGGCGAGGGGCCCCAGAGCAAATGTGGCCCCACAGGGCTGCCCCATGTCAGCAGGAACCGGCCAGACCCTGGGACCTGCCTTGCTCACTGGCTCGCTCTCTCGTCAGATGCAGCTCTGGTAGGGGCGTGGGCTGCACTGTGTGGGAGCCCACGGTGGACAGCTGCACCCCCACATGGCTAGGCAGGGAGTTCTGGGAGATGCGCGCCCACAGCAGCCCTCCGGAATCACCCTCCTCCTTCACGGGTGACAGCAGAGACTCAGGAAGAGTAGCCAAGGCTCCCTGGGCCGCCCAGCTACTTGGTGAGACGCTTCAGCCCCAGGTCGGCAGGCTCAGGGTTGAGAGCTGGGGTCCCTTCCTCCACGCTCTGCTACCCCACAGCTGCAGTGCGAGTCAATGAAATAGTACCTTTATTCACAATAGCCAACTTACGGAAATACCCTAAGAGTCCGTCAACAGATGACTGGTAAAAAGATTATACATAAAACATAAAATGTATGTGTGTGTGTGTGTATGCATGTGTGTGTGTGATTCAGCTGTGAGAAAGGACATTTTGCCATTTATGTGGACCTCAAAGGGATAAGTGAAATAAGCTGGTCAGAGAGAGTAAATACTCGATCATCTCCTTCTATGCCGGAATCCAAGAAAGTCTGTGCCTAGAGACAGAGTCTAGAATCGTAGATACCAGGGACTGGGGTTGAGGAAATGGAGATGTTGGTAGGAGTACAAACCTCCAGTTACAAAAAAAAACAACATTAAAAATAAAACTCTAGGATAGTGTCTGTTTGATGTTTACCCACACACTTTGTCAATACGATCGGTCAGCACTTCCTCTGTGCACATGGTTGTCAAGATCTAAGTATCATAAATGACAACGACTTATGTCCTGGACCGGCTGCACGAGGGACAGCAAAATGCTGCATGAAGAACATAGCCCAGGAAGCTAAGAGATGGCTCTGTCCCGGGTCCACTGACAACTGAAGGTGAGAATCCGGATCTCCTGTTCACCTGTGTAAAAAACGAAAAGGCTGGATTTGGTGGCCCCCCAAAGACACCCCCAGCCGTAACGTCCAGGGTGCTCTGGTCTCATCACTGCCCTCAAAGCCTCATTTTGCTTTGGCTTGGGGCCCAGCATGGCTTCATGGGGAACTGGAAGTGTTACCCCAAGGGAATGCAGATCCCCTGGTGAGGGTCGTGGAGCCTAGGAAACGGCTCACGGACTTCTCGGCACCTCCCTACTAGAATACAGGGTGAAGGGGCCGTCATGGTGCAGAGGGCATAGCCGAGGGGCAGGAGGGCGATGTCCTGAGACCCTTCAGGACTTGAAAGTCATGCGCGCCATCCCTAGCAAGGTCTGCCCCAACAGTTGAAATGTGGCACCGCCCTGTGGCTGTTAGCACCCCCACTGAGACAGGAGGACACAGAGGGTAAGATAAGCCTCTTCAACCTATTGTGAGTCTAGATTCGCCTCACTCAGCACTGGAAGAAATTGCCAGTGGGATCCCAGAGCCGCTGTGGGTGCACTTTGAGAAATAATGGAGAGTAAGAAATGTGCCCAAAACAGGAAATGTCTCCTTTCCTAAAGAAGAAAGAACTAACCCCCAAAACTATGGGCTGGCGAACGGAATATTGCTGCCAGGATGAATCCTAGCCGGCCGGGGAAGCCCAGTCCGGGAGCCCACAGCACAGGGGCAGACAGGGATGCCCAGAGCCATCGCGGATCTCTAAGTTAGTGCACCAACAATCAACACCAGCACCTGTTCTCCTTGCTTGCTGTTCTGAACGAGAAGGCAATGTCATAACACTAAATGATCTTGATTTGGGAGAAAACGCTTGTCTCTGGAGGGCGCCGGGAGGCCTGGGGTAGGCTCCAAACGCCAGCTCTGCTACAGTCCTCCGGCGACCCAGGCAAGCCTCTCGACATTCAGGACTAAGGGACAGGAAGAGAATTAGCGTCTGCTGAACCTCCATAACGCACCAGGTGAGGAGAGGCTCCATGATTCTTACCCCTGCCCCCCTTCCTGCAGGTGCCATTTTATCAGACAGATAATGTCTCTGTTTTACAGATTTGAGCATCAAGACTCGGAAAGGCTAAGACCTTGACCTTGCAACCAACGGTGTAGAACCGAGGGTATAACGAGACGATACATCCGAGATGAGAATCCAAGTCGGGTTAGGGGACAAGAGAAACAGAGGACCAAGCCGGCGTACCCGGTAGCCTGGGAGATGGGACTGGGGGGCCCCCGTGAGGGAGGCAAAGAAGAGCCCTGGGAGAATCCTTGAGCTGTGGGCTTTGGCTCCAAGCGGGTGTGGGTGTGTTTCCTCTAGCAGGCCCACGGGAGATTGGGAGATTTCACTCTGCTTGCGTGGCCAAAGGTGGAGAAAACAGAGGCGACTCTTACCCCGTCTTACAGGTACGGAAGCAAAGTCAGAGAAGACGAGCTAGCAGTTTGCCCAAGCTCAAACAGGGAATCCTGAGTGCGAAGTCAGCCTCTCCCGTGCCCTCATCAACAAAACTGGAGTTATTGTCCTGCTCCCCTTACCGCCGTATTAAGGACCTGCCACTGTGTATCTCTCTGAACGAGACGCGGGAATGGGAGCTGGGCACAGCAGAGTAGAGCAGACCCGTAGCCGATGAGCGGTGCTGATCAGTAAGATAGTTTCTGCCTAGAAGAGAACCTTGTGCAGTGCCGGCTGTACAGCTTTACACTTGAACTGACCTGGAGCATCATTGCGCAGACGCTTGAGATATCAAATCTTTAGGCCAAACAGCTTGGAAAGGCCAGTTGTGCAGTCGTGCTTGATACAGCGCTGGGCTCAGGAAGGGCAAAGCCAGGCTGAATGACATGAGACCAAATAAAATGCAACGGAATGCATGGAAAGCTCCATATTTCAGTTTTAAGAAATCAATTATACAAGCTCTAGATGGGAGGGACACGGGTTTACACATGTTTGCGTGACAAAGCAGGAAGGATCATGACCACGGCGCAACACGGCTCCGCGGCAAGGAAGCCAGAGGACCGTCCGGCTGCATCTAGCGTCCAGATGCAGGGCTGTCGCCGTGGCAGCGGGGTGTTCCGTAACGTGCATTTTCAGGAAATCTACCACGAGGACAGGATTCCAAGGCAGGGGATGAAGCCAATGGTCAGCCTAGAGCTACAGACGCTTGAGGATCAGTGGGTGATGCAGGTCGGTGCAGGTAAAGCCAAGACGCAGGGAGGAAGCTGATGACCGATGTCTTCGTCCGGACGAAGAGACAGATCTGTGCTCGCCAGACACACAAAAGGGGCCCACAGGCTGAGCTTTCCAAGCATTTCAATGTCCCCCAAGGCTGAGAAGCCCCAGGCCCAGAGACGTGGCGTGGAAGCGCCCGCTGTGAACAGTGGGGTCAGCGATCCTGAAGAGGGATTCAAGCTGCAGGTTTCAGCAAGATCCTGGGGGCCCCAGGGGTTCTACGAGGGTTCTGCGGCTCCTCCTTTCGGGGTGTGGCCGGGGACCGGTAGCCCGAGGGTGGGGTCTCCAGGGGTCCACCTCTCCCCACAAAGGCAGCCCTACTCCATCCCTTTTCCACACTGGGCCTCATCTCGGGCTTCACCGGAACAATGCTTGTCTGGCTACAGATGAGGTCTGGCAATCACCACTCTGGATGGCCGGGAAGCCCAGCCAGCTCCCAGATCTGACCTTCCTCCAGCCACGCGGAGTCAGCACGGGCCCACGGGGGTCCTTCGGAGCGCAGACCTTGCCCCAGCGAAGGAGAAGCAGCGAGGGGGAGGTGAACCGCGGTGCTTTGGGAAGTCCGGCATCAAGACCGTAGACATCCTCCCTGTGGTGGTCACTTACCAAGCATTGTGGGGTCAGGTGTAATTTGGGAAAATGACCTAATGACTGGGAAGACTGGAAGCCAGAGACACACGCTCCTCTTGTGAGTCTGCTGGCCGTGTTGATTTATCGGGGCTTTTTTGTTTGTTTGTTTCAGCTCATAGAGACAGCACCACAGGGACGTGGGGAGGAAGAGGCCCTCTCCATGAGTGACCCTGGGATTTGTGCTTCGTTATGGTGTTTGACCTCCCGCTAACTCACCACTCAGGTGGAGTGACCCCACGATCCCAACTCCGCACTGCCCGGAGAGCGGGAACACTGGGGTCCCAGAAGGAGCTCTGAGCTTGGCTGAGACCCCTCTGCTGAAAGCAGCACGGCATGGCACGGCCGGCGCAGGCCCACCTCTGGGTGTGCACGCATGAGTCTGGTCACAGCTTTCCTCAGGTCCATTTGGGCAGTGACAGACCAGTCTATCACGGGAGACTTTGCTGGACTCCAGGAATCCCCAGTGTGGCTGGCCTCGTGATCTGGCTGACAGAGTGACGGTCGTCAGGTGACTGATGCCCGTCTGGGGCTCACGATGTGGAAGGCCTGGGTGGCTGTTTGAGCGAAAGTGGCGGTGTCTAAGGGGAAGTCGTGCCCACATGAGAGATGTACTCAAGGCTCTGAGAGGAGACATGTGGCCACCTTAAGAACAGGCCCCTGCTAAAAACCGGGATTCCTGAGGGCGGGGGTCTGGTGAGAACAGAAGATGTGCACAGGGGCCCTGAGCGATAGGGGAGGGTTACAGGTGCTAGGCCAGGGGCAGTAGGGTTTTGGGAAGACGGAACGGAAAGCAATTTATAATCTGGTAAGTTTGCTATGGCAAAGAGGAGGGTCCCAGAAGCTCAGCCGAGTCCTCCTGGCTTGCTGTGACCGCAGCCCAGTCATCCAGGTAACACATGACACGTTGGTGGCTGAAGTCTGGCCACGGGACAAACAATCTCCATGGGGGGAATGTTATGGGTCGCAGTGTGTTGCCCCCACCCCCACCAAAAAAAGCTGTTGAAATCCTAATCCCCAGGACCTGTGAATGTGGTCTTATTTGGAAATAGGGTCTTGGCAGATGTCATTAAGGTAAGAGAAGGTCACTAGTGTGGGCCCTAATCTAGTAAGACTGCCATCCTTAGGCACAGAGGAAATCTGGACCCAGACGCAGACATGTGCCCTGGAAGAATGCTGTGTGAAGAGGAAGGCAGAGATCGGGTGACGTTCCTAGAGCCAGTGGACATGGGATTGCCAGAAGCCAGAGGAAGCGAGAGGAGAGGCATGGAGCAGCTTCTCCCTCACGGCCTCAGAAGGTTCCAACCCTGCAGACACCTTGATCTTGGACGTCTAACCCCCACACTGTGAGTGACTGACTAAGTTCCGGTTGGTCAAGCCCCCGATGTGTGCTACTTTGTTTTGGCAGCCCCAGCAAACCAATGCAACCACTCACTGTCTCCTCTCCAGTCAAGGGAGGGTGTCCATGCACCTGTCACAGGGACTGAAGTTAGTACATGACTCGTTGCTTCAGCAGGGGCTCTTAGGCAAGACCCACTCGAAAGAAGTCAGCCTCTACTGAATCCAATGTTATCCTATCAGGGACCACGTGTGCTTCTTTCCTAAAGGCTAAAAAAAGGTGTTTGTGGCAGAGGCTCTCTTGATTTACAGATGGGTCAACCAAAGTTCAGAGATGACCCAAGCCACTGCCCAAGGTGAGCTCACGCAGCCGGGTGGGGCCAGCTCCGGCCCGGGTCCGGGAAGGATGAGGGACCGGGCTGTGCGCGTTTCGGAACTCCCGTCCTAGCACTGTTTAGTTACGAATTCCGCAGCTTGCTTCATCACGGGCTCAGAAAAGTGCTTTTTAAAAAATGTTCAATTTTACCTTCTTCTCTTTTTATTAGGTAACATTTTCACAAAGGTTCTCATCATGGTCATGAATTACGTCTCACATCTCGGGAAGGCTCCCAGGCAGGGGGCAAGGGTCTCTTTCCCACCTCGGTCATTTCCTGCCCACCGTGTGGGGTCTTCCCAGCTCTGCTCCAGCGACTGGGGACATAATGGTTCTGAAAGCTGAAGCTGACACCCGGGAAGTTCAGGGACACAACCAGCCCAGGTACGGATGCTGCTGTCTGATTGATGGCTTGCACTCTGGGGCCAGGTGAACCCCGTCATGCTCTTGGTGGCATTTATTATTCACAAAGAGTGGGGGTCAGCTCTCTAGAGAACAAGAACAGAAATCACACGGCCCTGGTTTGAAACCTCCGAGGACCAGCCCTTGTCATTGGAGTACCTGAAATGGAGGCCCAGCCCTACAGAGCAGCAGAACCCTGCACAGCTCAGCTCGGAACCTTGGGCTCCGCCTTAAAAGAAAACACGGCATCAGCACCATGAAACAAGGTTACTCACTCTCAGACCCCTATTTCTCAGACCATGACAAAGCATTCACTAATAAAACCAAAATATCTGCTTTTGGAATGAATGAGAGAATTCAGTCAAATGGGTGGGATAACCTACGTGGAGAGCTCACAATAACTACGCAACCACACACGCCCCCCCAAAAATACCTTGCGCTGGACACCCCGAATGTGAATAGCTCACAATAACTAAGCAACCACACACGCCCCCCCCCCAAAAAATACCTTGCGCTGGACACCCAGAACGTGAAGAGCTCACAATAACTAGCAACCACACATGGCCCCGCCAAAAAAATACCTTGCGCTGGACACCCAGAAAAGTGCTCACCCACAGAGCAGAGTCCTAAATATCCTCACATCTCCTGAGCCATCCGTCCACACAACAGTCTTTTTGAAGCCCCTATTGTGGGAGAGCCACCGTGTTATGCGCTGGGGTTAAGGGACGACATGCCATCCCCGTGCTCGGGAAGAAACCCCAGACAGGTGCCCGCGGCGCACGCACGCAGGCAGAGACTGGGCAAGGAGCAAGGTGAACTTAGGAAGCATTTCTAGGAAAAGTAACATCTGCACTGGCCCTTGGAACAGGAGTAGAGCTACCGGTGTGAGGGAAGGGGGGCACCGGAGGACGAGAGGCGAGCGCTTACGAAGCTGTGGCGGAAGGTGGCAGGAGCCCAGGCAAGGGCAGCCAAATGCCCAAGAACCTGGTCAGGCCGGGGTAGACCGGGGCCACCGAAGGCAGGGAGGGAAGAGGGGTTCTGTGTGGATTACGGATGCCCCTTCCTGCTGCACTCGGGACATGGAACAGAATCCCACTGACCCTGGGGAGTCCCTGAAGGTTTTGCAACAGGAGAATAACATACACCAGTTTTCTCCCCATGCCTTTGAGATAGCCGACTTCAGGAACAAAGGCTGACTTGCTCACAGAGTTTGCTGTCAGGTCCGGAACCAAGTGTGACAGGCATCAGTTTTAAACCCCAAACCCCAAACCTGGGGCGCCTGGGTGGCTCAGTCGTTAAGCCTCAGAGCTCAGGTCATGATCCCAGGGTCCTGGAATCAAGCCCTTCATCGGACTCCCTGCTCTGCAGGGGGCCTGCTTCTCCTTCTCCCTCTCCCTCTGCTGTGTTCCTTCTCTAGCTGTGTCTCTGTCAAATAAATAAATAAAAATAATTTTTAAAAAATTTAAAAAAGTAAAATAAAATAAAACTCTGAACCTCCTCAGCATTGCCGAGCCCAGATGCCGGGCACCTGGCCAAGGTACCCCTTCTTTCAAAGACGCCCTCCAGGCGGGCGTTTGTAACTCTAATGGTCCCACTTGTCCTGTGGTCCTTGTCTAGTTCCCAGGCCTTTCACACGGGGGGACAGGTTTTCAATAAAAAAAAAAAAAAAATTCTCTTGCTTCTTACAGATTGGACTTGATTAAATATTCTGCTGATAAAGGGTAAGCAAATGTCAGCTTCAATGTCATAAAAAGAGAAATGAGAGTTCGTACAAGCAGCAAAGCAAACAATCCATTTTCATACTTTATTAGAAACATTTATTGCCATAATGACTACATTATATTAAGCAAGCAGGTGGAAAGGTGTTTTGTGCATGATATCTTCAGATATCTTTATCTTCTAGATCCTAACTGTCTCCTACGTGGACAGATGTTTTATTCCCTCTAATAGAGCTAGGGCAAGAAAAGCCACAATTTCAGCAACTACATCGGCACGTGAAGGTCATGGTGTATCACTGCACCCCCCCACCCCGATGGTGGGAATCCGTGACTGCCTTTTTCTACTCAGCACATGTGAGGCATTCTGGATGCAAATGGCAGAACTCACTGTGCACTAAGCAGTGTCCTGCCAAAATCCACAGCTCTCATTCCAAGTGTGCCTTTCAACTTTTCCAAACCCTCTATAATTTGATAGCCACATAATTCCAGCCCAGAGTCTACAGCCAAAAGATAAAGAACTACTGTATGCCTCTGCTATCTACACCACTTCAAAAAATATTGGCAGATTATCTTGAAGAGGAGATGCTGAAAGCTCCTCTGTCACCTGTTCCTGGTTATCTGTTGCTGGGGACAGTATTACCACACACTTAGTGGCTTAACATAATGTCTATATATTCTCTCACGATTTCCATGAGCAGAGCTCAGCTGGCTGGGTCGCTAGGGGGCCGCAGTCAAGGTATTGGTCAGGTCTGGGTCTCATTTGGAGGCTCAGCTGGGAAACAGTCCACTTTTGACGTCCCGTGGTTGCAGGAAGCATTCATTTTCTTGTGGCAGATGAACCAAGGACCCTGGCTTCTTCCTGGCGATTGACCAGAAACTGCTCTCAGCTCCTTGCCGTGTGGCCTCTCCAGATGGTCCTCACAATATGGCAACTTGCTTCTTCAAAGCCAGTGAGGGTAAGAGTCTCTCGGCGAGGCAGATGTTACAGCCACGTGTAATGAATCCACAAGCATGTGACCACATTTACTGTACTCTTCTGGGCAGAAGCACATGCAGGTCCCTCCTACATTCCAGGGGACGGGATCTGGTCAGGATGTGGACAGCAGGAGGCAGAGGCCACCTTGGAGTCCATTGCCCACACCTTCCTCGAATCTGTTAATCCTCCGGACAACAGCTGGAGTGGGTGGGACCAACTTTAACCACAATTTCTTATGACAGAATTGAATTCCTTCCAAATTTAACAAAATGGGAAAAAAAAAAAACATGTAGTTTAATAAGCCATTTTTTTCCTTTCATTTCATAAATTCAGACCCTCATTCCAGCATAACTTTCCTGTGCATATCAAAATCTCCAGTCTGCATAATTCAGAAATGTTCAGTTTCTGCTTTTCTTTGGCAAACAGAAGTAAATATATCAGACATTCTGATTAGAAGACAAAGTAGGATATTTGGACTCAACCAAACAGCAAATGTGTACTGAGCAGTTACCAAAACCTCTGCAAAGGCACCCTGGAAATTAAGAGAGAGGGATCCAACACGGCATCTGCCTCAGGAGTCTAAAACATTCACTGGAACAGGAAAGGTTTTCCAAATTTCTAAGTATGTGAAAAGGATTGACCATTCGACTGCTCTCTTAGTTTACAAGTAAATAATTAGAGATGGTACTTCTCAGCTGTGCAAAAAGCCACATCACACACCCACATAGTAAGTGAAACTATCTCAGACGGGAATGGAATTGAGCACACAGAGGGGCCACGAGGCTTCTGTTTTTGGCAGGCAAGTGGACCAGTGACACTGAAGAGCCCTCCACTCCAAACTGCTATATCCTCCATCACAGAAGACTGCAAATGGATTGCTGGGCTCACAGAAAGTAAATGCAGTAGGAAATGCAAGTGTGACCTGAAATCAGAGCAGTGATAGCCAGAGGTGGGAAACAGATAGGGAATGTGCATATGGGGCCAGTGCCAGGGCTCAGCCTGCTACCATCAGCGCTGCACTTTTGGGAACAAACTTTAGACCACAGGCAGGAAGAAGGGAAGAAACTAGCATGCCCAGATTCAGGCTGAGACTCCCAGAATCAGTCTAAAATTGGCCCAAGTCAGCAGTGGCTCTTGGCTCCCAATGTAGGCAAAAACAAATGAAAATCTCCTAAGGAGAAAACTATCCTCAAATAGGGGACCAGGATTTTCAGTGAACAGCATCTGTCTAATAGGAGCTCACTGTCAAAGCTGTTCCATACATACAAGGAAACGAGACACCATGAGGGAAAGGCAACAGAAGAGGAGCCGAAGATCTGAACAAACAGTTCCTCAAGCAACGGGAGACACAAGCAAATCGCCCACAAAGGGACGACTGTTGGGCTGATGGCGGACTTCTCAGAAGTCACATCAAAAGCCACAGGCTGTGGATTAGTATATCTAAAGTGCTAAGCGAGCCAGAAGTATTACTCACAAAAACTCCCTTTTGAAAGTGAGAATAGAAAAAACATACTTTCAGCTTAAAAAACACAGTAGCAAAGAAAAATACTCTAGAAGGTACTGTGAGATGCAACAGAGAATGAAAAACAGAAGGAAAATCTAAACAAGTATTATGTGAAGTAATAATCATCACGATATCTAATTTGTGGAAATAAATAAGGAATTAAACACTTCAAATCGATAATATGTAAGTCAAAAGGGGTCCTTAAAGTTTGTTCTCAGATATTTGTATTGTTCCAAAAGAGAGCTGAAAAATTATCTTTAGATTTTCTTAAGCTTAACATGCATAGTAAATGTTTAAGTGTAGCAATTAACAAGAAAAAATTGAAGTGGATGCCAATGGAGATGGGGAAATAGAATAAGAAAACAAAATTAAAAGTACAACAAAAAGGGGGCCTGGCTGGCTCAGTAGGTTAAAGCCTCTGCTTTCAGCTTGGATCATGATCCTGGGGTCCTGGGATTGAGCCCCACATCAGGCTCTCTGCTTGACAGGGAGACTGCTCCCCCCTCTTTCTCTGCCTGCCTCTCTGCCTACTTGTGGTCTCTTGTCTGTCAATTAAATAAATAAAATCCTTAAAAAAATAAATAAATAAAATTATAACAAAAAGAAAAAGGAAACCAAAAGAGGCATGAAAATGTGATAAATAGAAAGTAAATATACAGTGGTGCAAATGCTTCAAGCATATCAGTGATAATAATAAATGTTCTTTGGCTAAATTCCCAATTAAAATGCAGAGATTTTTAAAATCTAGATACTGATCCTTTTATAAAAGGTATTTGCAAAGCATAAGAATACAGACAGGTTCAGAAGCAAATGATGAAAAACAGAAGCAGGAAATATACTTTATTATAAATAGCAATATAAGGAAGAGAAAAGAGAGGTGTGCTGTATACTGAGAAATGTTCAATTTACCAGGAATATAAAAATATTCTAAAATTCAGGCACCTGGGTGGTTCAGTGGGTTAAGCCTCTGCCTTCAATTCAGGTCATGATCTCTGGGTCCTGGGATTGAGTCCCGCATCAGGCTCTCTGCTCAGCAGGGAGCCTGCTTCCCAATCTCTCCCTGCCTGCCTCTCTGTCTTCTTGTGATCTTTCTCTCTGTCAAATGAATAAATAAAATATTTTTTAAATATTCTAAAATTCTTTGAACATTATCAAGGAACCTCACAAAATTGAACAAAACTTATTGACAGATCTACTGGTAGAAATGTTCAAATCCATCCTCATAGAGAGAAATTCTAATATAATTCAAGGTTGAATTGCCAAAACTTCGTAAAGATGAAGAAGAGTGAACATCCCAATTTATAAATCTGATTATTGTCATATATAGATCATCACAACTGGAAATCAGATATTCTCAAAAACAAGCAAAACTTTTACAAAACTAGCCCATGTCCTAGGCCATAAATCAAATTCCAACAAATCTTAAAAATTCGTTGCATAAAAATCATATACATGCTTATCACAAAGCATTGAAATATAAGCCAATAATGAAAAAAGATTAAAAACCTTGTGTTTTAAAAAATTTAGAAATACTTATAAATGACTCATTGTTCAAAGAAAAAAAATAATAGAAATGCTTAAATTATGATGAAACGATCTGGTACATGTTACATATGAAAGCGTGTGGGACACACAAAAAGCAGTAAGTACAAGAAAATACATAGACCCGCATTCTCATGTGAGAAAACAAGAAAAGATGCCCATTGTGTAGAGGAATGTGGAGGAGAAAAGAGAAAAAGACAAAAGATGGAAGATGGTCTAAACCAAAGTAAACAAAATAAGATAAATCTCTGACAATATTTTTCCAAAAAAAGATGTAAATATTTCTGGAACCAAACTGTAGATCCAGAAAATGTTTAGAAAATATTTTTAAAACGCCCTTGGAGTATCTGTGTGGTGCAGTTGTTTAAGCATCTGACTCCTTTTTAAAAAGATTTTATTTATTTATTAAAAAGAGAGAGCCCAGAAGGAGAGGGGAAAGCAGACTCCCCACTAAGCAGGGAGCCCAAGCGGGGCTCAATCCCAGGACCCAAGGATCGTGACCTGAGCCAAAGGCAGACAATTAACTTCCTGAGCCACCCAGGCACCACAAGAATCTGACTCTTGATTTAGGCTCAGATCATGATCTCAGGGTCCTGGGATCTCAAGAAGGAGTTTGCTTGCCCTCTCCCTCCCCCTTTACCCACCCTCAAAAAACAATAAATAAATAAACAAACAAACAAATAAATAAATAAATAAATAAAAGCTTTTAAATGCCCTGAGCAACTTTATGTCGCTGAACTTAAAAGCTTAAATAAAGTGAGAATATTTCCAGAAAAAAATTCCTAAGCAACGCTGATTCAGAAATAGACAATGTGGGACGCCTGGGTGGCTCAGTGGGTTAAGCTGCTACCCTCGGCTCAGGTCATGATCCTGGGGTCATGGGATCGAGTCCCACACTGGGCTCCTTGCTTGGCAGGGAAACTGCTTTTCTCGCTGCCTCTGCCTGCCTCTCTGCCTACTTGTGTGGACTCGCTTGCTCTCTCTCTCTCTGGCAAATAAAATCTTTAAAAAAAAAAAAAGACAAAGTTCTTTGAATTCTAAAGATTAAATGTCTCTTTTAAAATAGTCCAGAGAAAGAAAACACCAGACTCAAGTGGTTTTCTAGTGAATTTTACCAAACTGCCAAGGAAGAGATCATTCTGACATTACAGAAACCATTCCATGGAATACAGAGAGTTAATGCTCTTTGACTCATTCCACAAAACCAGTAAGACCCTCAACATCAAAAATTGCCTGGACCAGGACAATACAAAAAGAAAATATTAGACCAATATCAGTCATGAACATAAGTAAACAAATGCAAACAAAATATTAGCCCATCAAATCCATTAAAAGAGATTCTTTTATCATGCTTAAGTTAGGTGAGTCTGAAACAATAGAGATAATACAATTTTAAAATCTATTAATATAAATGCAAACAATGAATCCTGGAACACTACACCAAAAACTAATGAGTGCTGTATAGTAACTAACATGACATGATTTAAAAAATAAAATCTATTAATAACATTCCTCACATAAGTAAATTGTAAGACAAAAAAACTATCAATTCAGACATACAATCTGACAAAAATTCAACACAGACTCACTATTTACAAACATGTGGTTGAAGATCACACAAAGCCAAAGCAAATATCATCCTTTCATAATTTTTATCATGAATATTTCCAAACACAACCGGAGAAATATGTATGATAAACTCCCATATGCCTGATTCGCAATTAGGTTTGCAGGCGTAAACAATGAAGCATCGAGAAAATAACACAAGAGGATTTCTCATTGAATTTGGCATAGAGAACGACTTTTTAAACAGGATATGGAAAGAAAACTCTCCACCTAAACAAAAAGAATGATAAACTGGAATTAATTACCATGACAGGTTTTTATGCATCAAAACAGCATTAAGAGAACAGAAAAGCAAGCCATGGAGGCCTGCAACACTTAGAACTGACATGGGCTTTGTATCTAGAGTATATAAATAACTCCTATGAATCAGTAAAGAAAAGAAAGAGCAAAAAACTTTTATACTGTATAAAATAATATATCCAAGTAGCCAATAAGTATAAGAGAAGGTTCTCATTCTCATCAGCGATAATGGAAATGGAAACAAAAACCCTATAAATGGGCTACACACCCATCAAAACGCCTAAAATTTAAAAGATCAACAGCACCAAATGTTGGCAAGAATATGGAGCAACCGGAACTCTGACATGTTGGAGCCAGGAGAGTAAACTAATTCAGTAACCCTGAAAAACTACCAATTAAATATATACACACACTGTGGCCAAACCATTTCATTCTGGTATATTCCCAAGAGAAATGCTGGCACATGTGCACCAAAAAACACATGCACTAATGTTCATTACAGCATTGTTTGCAAAAAGCAGAGGGTATGCATAAATAAGCAAAGGCATAACCACTGTGGACCCTATTTGAAAAATACATTGTAGTTGGGTTCATACCAGGAGCACTCCATGACTCTGAAAAATGAGCGAATGATAACTAGGCAAAAGACAAAGATACATTTTGCAGAAATATTAATGGCACAAAAATATATGAAAAGTGGCTTTGTCTCATTAGTACTCGGCATAGTTAAGATGATAAGGAGATGCATTTTACCACTAAATTGGCAAACCTTTGGAAGCCTCATAACACAAGGCTTGGGGAAAGATGTGGGTGCACCAAAGATGTTAAATATTGCTAGTAAAAGTGTAAATTGGCACAACCACTTAGTAAAAATTTGGTAGTATCTGGCCAATTTACACATTTTTATGTCCTACCATCCAGGGGTTGTAGTATTAGGTACCCATCCTAGTGAAATCCCTGCACATTTTTACGAGAATGCTTACAACAGTTTGTTGGGGTTTTTTCATTATAAGGAAAGGAAGGGGGAAAAAAAGACAAAAACAAAAACGGAAACAACCCAAAAGCCCATGGATAGGATATGAATAGATAAATGTGGATAGAAGCACTCAAAGGAATATTATATACAGCACTGAAAATGAATGATCTATTCTAGAGTTACATGAAACAACATGGATAAAAATCATAATTTGAGTGGAAAAATGCTGGTGGCTAAAGATCTCAGGCGCCTCAGAGGTGGGAGTGTGCGTAATCTCCCTAGCAACGCAGCGCTCCTCTGCTAAGAGCAGGTCTCTGGAGAAGGGGCAGCTGTGAGCTGTTAGCAGCCAGTCCCACAGCAGCCAGGGAGTGAGCTCACAGCCCCAGAAGGGGGCCCTGGGTGAGTACGAAGGCATCCACCACACCACCCATACATGATTGTGGGGTGTCGGAGTGTCAAACTTTTCCCTTGAGTTCTGTAATAAAACATGTACTACTAACTGTGTGTCTATGTCAAGACCCATACCTTAAGTAGCTTTGAACCAGCCCAGGTGAGCTTTTCATTTCTTTTTTAAATTACTTTTAATTGTGGTAATATACACTTAACATAAAATTTTTGCCCTTTTACCAATTTTATAAGTGTTCATTTCAGTGGTGATATTGACATTGACGGTTCTGAGCAATTATCACCATCCATCTCCAGAATGCTTTTTTTTCTTGCAAAACTGAAACTGCCACCATTAAACAACAAATCCCCATCACTCTCCTCCATTTAGCCTCTGAAAACCACTGTTCTGCTTTCTGCCTCTGAATTTGACTACTATGAAGACCGCATATGAGTGAAATCCTACAATATCTGTCTTTTGTAACTTTTTACTCCACTTCCCAAAGTGTCCTCAATCATCAGTGTTGTAGCATGTGTCAGGATTTCTTTCCTTTTTAAGGTGAAATAATATTCCATTATTTGTATATACCAAATTTGTTTTATCTACTTGTCTGCCAGTGGACATTAGATTTCTTCTGCCATTTGGTTATCACAAATAATACTGCTATGAACTCTCTATACAAGTATCTGTTCAAGACCCTTCTTTTCAATTCTTTAGGTATATAACCAGAATGGAATTGCTGGATCATATGGCAATTCTATATTTAATACTGTCTTCCATAAAGATGGCACCATTTTTTGGATTTTCTTTTAATATGGAGTTGAAACTTTTCTCCAGGCTCCACCATCACCTCTAACACAACCACCAACACCACCTCCTCAAATGCCAGTGCCAACACCTCCACCATCATCATCATCACCTTCACCATCACCAACACCACCACCTCCACCACCAACGCCAACACCTCCACCTCCACCGCCACCACCACTACCTCCATCACTAATACCACCACCTCTACCACTAATGCCAACACCTCTACCATCACCATCATCACCTTCGCCATCACCAACACCACCACCTCCACCACCAATGGCAACACCTCCACCTCCACCAAAAACATTACTACCTCCACCACCAATACCACCACCTCCAACACTAATGCCAACACCTCTACCATCACCATCACCATCATCACCTTCATCAACACCAACACCACCACCTCCACTACCGACGCCAACACCTCCACCACCACCATAACAGAAAAAAGGAACCTGCATTATTACAAGTTACCCTTTTCTTGACATCATCCTTATCTGTTAAATCAGCTGTATGTAAAATGTTCATCATTTTTAGGAAGGCAGAGCTTACTAGGTCAATTTTCTTTGGCTCCATCCTTAGTTATCTTCAAATAAATCCTCTCAAGTGAACACTGAAGAAAGTACACATTTCTATGAAAAAAAAAAAAAATGCAGTGCAGTTGAACTGAAATCTCCCCCTCCTTGCCTAACCCCTCCAAAAGTACAGTCAGATGTGAAAATGTGAAGAACATTGTGAAGTATCTGAGATTACAGAGTAAAAGCAGTTTTATGATTACTAAATTCAGTTGTTCCTCAATTTATGTACAATACCATTATCTGCTGCCCCAAAAAAGATAAATATGTATAATACAGATGAAATTATAGGAGAAAAAAAGGTCAGCCTATATTGGGGAAGGAGTAAATCTTACGAATTTATCGCATTTTTTGAAAGATTAAGGATTAGAAAGCATGAAATCATTTTAGTTTCTTTCATAGAACTCTACCCTCCTTCTAGTCAGCGAGTCTAAATCCCATCAATAAGGGTGAGTAGGGGTGGGAGGGAGGAGTGGAAGAAACAAAAGCTTTTTCATTCACTGCACAGAGATGCATTCTTCCCCTTTTTATGATCATTTTCTCTAATCCTCACAACAGCCTTACAAATGAAGTTACTGTCACCCCCATTGCACAGTTGAGAAAACTGTGGTTGTAAGAGGTTACATGGCCTGCAGGAAAAGGCACATTCAGTTAAACACAGAGTCAAGAATTAAACATAGTTTGCATAGTCTGGCCCTTTTTCTGGAGTCTATTCTCTATTCCTCTAAAGAGAGTCTACGCAGAGTTCACTTCTGGGTCCTTAAAGAGTGAAAATGTCTTTATCTCACGCTATTGAATGTCAGTTTGGCTGGGTATACAATTCAGGAGTCAAGCTCATTTTCCCTGAGTGTTTTGGGAATGTTGCTCTAGTGTTTTTTGCTTGTATTGCTGGTGAGAAGATATCAAGTCATTATGGTCTTTGATTCTTCATAAATACCGGTGTTTTTTTTTCCTTTCTCAGAAAGTCCTTAATAAATTAACTTTACACTCAGTGCTTAGAAACTCTACAGCAATAAGGCTAGATTTCCCCCTTTTTCTACTCTTTTCACTCTACTCAACACTCAGCCTTTCAGTCTGAGGACTCAGCTATTTCTTTAACTCTGGGAAAGATTTCCTTATTACTTCTTTGTTCAGTGGCTTTCCTTTTCTCTTATATGCTCTACTGCATTTGGGGTGTGGGGCTCAGCAACCCTCCTGGGAACCCACACTTTTGGCTCTAATCTCCCTGCTCTGGCTCTGTCCTGGACATATGCTGATGCTGCCTAGTGCCCAGCTCTGGATGGGCTGGGACTTCCTAGTCAGCCCAGCTCCTGAAAACCGTGCTGGGCAAGAGTTAATCTGGGGGGAACACCACCAAGCCCCCGAGCTCCACTGTTCCTCTCATAGAGGCCTCCAGTAGGGAATGGCACTCCTCATTTTGCCTCTCATCTCTGTTTCTCCGAGCTTCCTACAAATTTCTGATTCACTATCCTTCTTGTTTCTTTTTTCTGGTATTTTTGTGGGTTAATTATTTTTAAAAAGTCTCTTGTGTCATTTTACGGCATCTATGGTCCTCCCCCAAGTTGTAGAAAGTTTCTGCTCAGTCTGCCATGTGGCTCCTAAATTCTGTCTGTGCTTTAACTATTAACGGAACATGCAGAGCAAAGCACCAGTTTTTGAATTACAACTTAGATCAGTTCTTAAATAGTTCTGTTGAAAACCTATTGAAAGCACAGTGCACTCCTATTATATAACTTCATGTCAATTAGTTCAGGCTTTTATGTTATGTTAAATTGGCAGCAAGCATTTCTCAGACGATTCACAATTATAGTTGAGGTTTGATCCTCTTTCTTGTTCTTTGGGTGGCCTATCTCAACAGTACAGAGATACCCAGAGCATTCTCATCCCATTTCCAACAGCTCAAATGTGCAAAGTGGAACTAAATCTATCAGAATTGAGTTTTTACCTTTAGCACATTTTCCTCTTGACTTTTTTCTTTCTGCCATGCTTCACACAATTCCTACACAGTCAAAGAAGTAGTGTCAAAGGTAAAACTTGAAGCCTTTCTGCCTCATTTGCGATTCTGTGGGTGCATTTGTATGTGTGTGTGTATTTTATAAGGTGAACCCCTTAGATAAGTTTTACCATTCCTTAGTGTTTTATTTACTGTTGAATCTAAATGGCTTGTCAAAATTTTTTAAAAAATAATGATTATGCACATACAAGCTCTATCAGTAGCCCAAAATATAAGAGTGGGTCAAAAAAATAATGTTACCAGCACACCAGTAGCCTCAAAGTCCTTCCTCCCATTCAGCAGAATGAAGAACTTCATCCCAGAAAGTTTGGAGGGAAATCAAGTAGAAAGAACATGTTCATCAGAAATGTGTGAACTTCATACAATTTCAGTGGCTTTCCCAGACACCTGTGGCTGAAACTCCCATGTGAAATCTCATTTAGCAAGTGGTGGGAAGCCTGGAAACCAGGAAGTGGGCTATTTAAAAGTAGAGAAGGATGCCTCCATCAGAAAGGATGAACACCCAACTTTTGTAGCAACATGGACGGGACTGGAAGAGATGACGCTGAGTGAAATAAGTCAAGCAGAGAGAGTCAATTATCATATGGTTTCACTTATTTGTGGAACATAACAGATAGCATGGAGGACAAGGGGAGATGGAGAGGAGAAGGGAGTTGTGGGAAGTTGGAAGGGGAGGTGAACCATGAGAGACTATGGACTCTGAAAAACAATCTGAGGGTTTTGAAGGGGCGGGGC
>NC_081560.1:188665544-188675141 GCF_022355385.1 Mustela nigripes
AGCATGGAGGACAAGGGGAGATGGAGAGGAGAAGGGAGTTGTGGGAAGTTGGAAGGGGAGGTGAACCATGAGAGACTATGGACTCTGAAAAACAATCTGAGGGTTTTGAAGGGGCGGGGGGGTGGGAGGTTGGGGGAACCAGGTGGTGGGTATTGGGGAGGGCATGGATTGCATGGAGCACTGGGTGTGATACATAAACAATGAATTCTGTTACCCTAAGAAGGAATAAAAAATAAAATAAAATAAAAGTGGGAAAGGGCTTAAAATTTAATGGGAGACTTAGTGACCCCCCCATGGTGTTTATCTGGGGCTGTAGAGGGCTTCTGGGAGTAGACCGTACGTGGGGCAACACGGTGCTCCCGCCTTGCACTCCTGCACTCAAAGAGGGCAGAACTCGGCTGAAAACCACATGTAGAGCTGCTCCAGCCACACACTCCAGCAGCTCAGGGCCGTTCTCTTTGCAAAGCTTCCCCTCCACATCCAAGGGCTAGGATGTAGTTACGCTGGGGTTTTAAGCAATTTCCCCTGCTCCAGGGTCATGAGTGGGGTTGCTCTCCAGCCTCTCCTGGTTCCCATTTCACAACTCCTGCTGATCCCGCAGACCACGAAGGAATGATGTGTAAATTTCACACAGCTCCTACGTTTGGGTTGGAAGAGCATCTAAAAACTTGGTTTCTTACCCAGAATTTACCCAAACATCATTAGTTGGACAATCTCACGTGATCGGCCTTTCTCATGAGACCCTCCTGGGTTTCAGCCCAGCCAGAAATACTAAGTGGGCAGCCAGTCGGTGACTACAAAGGCACACACAGTTTTTAAACATCAATACAGAAAAACCAGCTCTTTTGAACTTCAGAAATGATTTGCATTGACTTGTGCCTTCCTCAGAGACCAGAGTCAGTTCTCCATCTTCCTGACACAGTACACGAGTTTTCCGAGAGTCACGAGAGAGTCATTAAACAGAGGCGGGTCAAGAACCACTGGAGCTCCAGGGAGAAGGAACCATTCAGAGCTCTCAGGAGGGACTCATCCTTTGCTAGGGTGTTAGTCTTCCACTGCTGCTATAACAAAGCACGCTAAGGATCCACCAAGAGGAATAAAGTTATTCCAGGTCCAAGGTTAGAGGTCTATATTCAAGTCTAAGCAGGTCTACATTCAAGTCTAACTAAGTCTTACCAAGGCCTCCTGGAGGATATGTGCCTTTTCCAGCTTCTGGAGGTGCCTGCACCCCTCCCTTGAAGCACCAAACCTCTTGTTTCTCTTGTCATCCCTCCTCCTACTCACACAGATTGCCCTGCTCTCCTCTTGAACAGACCCTTGTAATTACAGCAGGCCCATCCTAAGAATCCAGGACAATCTCCCCATCGCAAGATCCATACCTTAATCACATGTGTGAAGTTCCTTTTACCATGTTAAGATAACGTTTGCGGGTCCTGAGGATCGGGACGTCAGCAGGGGTGGGGTCATTATTTTGCCAGCTACGGTTAGTTTCCCCTCAACCAAAAAACTCTGAACTCCGAATCCAAAGGGAGTGTACGCCTTGGTATTTCTCCAAAAGAGTTGAAGACCAAGGAACAGAAGAACAGTGCATGGATGTTTATAGCAGTTTATCCATAATTACCAAAACTCAGAGACAACGGAGATGTCCTTGAGGAGGCGGATGGATAAACGAGCTGTGGCATATCCTGTCATCACTCATTTGTCCAAACCCAGAGAATGAGCAGCACCAAGAGTGATCCCTGCTGTGAACTATGGTCTCTGGGTGATGAGGACGTGTCCATGTGGGTTCAGGTGTTGTAACAAACGAACCTCCCACCTGCGGCATACTGACACCGGGGGAGGCGCTGCCTGTGCGGGGGAAGAAGGGGTACGGGAACGCTCTGTGCTTTCCTTCCACTCTGGCTATGAATCTAAAAGTACCCCCAAAATAAAGTCTTCATTTTAAAAAAGAAAGGAAGCTGTTACTGAAAACGTTCTATATTTACCTACATTGAAGATTTTGACAATAGCTCAAGGTAAATTGCATTTACTTTCTTGAAAATGTCAGTATATAAATAAATGCATTTTCTTGTCCGAAGAAAGACAGTATAACACCACATTTAAAACAAAGAGAAAAAAATAAAATAAAAAAGGACGGAAGGAAGCAGGACACACTCAAGCCTACACCCTAGCAGCTTCCTCCTTCAGGCAGCAGGAGGAACTGAGACTAGAGTCCTTCTTGGAATGTGCAACAAGGAACAGGCGTGCTCTGTGCTGAGCCCATTCGTGAGGCTTGGGTGCCATGGGGGGGGGTGGGGAGGCAGAGCTGAGAAGGTTCCCTGGGGCCCTAGGGCAGGCCCTGGCTTCGTGAACCTGACCTGTTACCCAAGGGCCTCGTCACCCCACGTGAGGCTGACAAGTTTCAGGACAAGCTTGGCTCCTGTGGCTCTTCCAGCCCAGGGCAGGCCCTGTCCGGGCTCTCTCTGGACAGCGGGCCTTGTTTCCTGTGGCTCTGAAGTAACACCCACCAACTCTCTGGGCCTCAGTTTCTCCCGACCAAGAAAAGGGCGTGCTGCCGGTGACGCCATGAGGCAATGATGAGGTGTACTTGCTGTGCCAAGGTCAGTGTCGCATTTAAAAGCAAATGATACCCCCAAGGAGCCGTTTTTCTTCCCCTCGGGTGGTACACTTCACAGAAGCAGGGGTGGTGGATTCCCACCCTGACGAACAGCATGGGTCACGCACACGGCTGCGGTACAGACACGGCTGCGGTTGCACCTGTCGCCTCACCGAGGGAAGCTGCTCGGTGCTCTGAAGGACCAATGGGTGCATGGTCTTTATCACAGGAAGAAGTTTTAGGATACGTAAGGCCGGTGGCCAAGGTGAGCCAAGGCCAGCTGCCCCCTGAGCCGCTTGACCCAGACATAGTTGAGGCCAGGCCCATGGAAATCAGCACCGGGTCATTTTAAAGAGGAGCAGCTCCCTGTCCCAGGTGCCATCCGCGAATAGTGCCACAGGTGGGAGGTGAAGTTTGTTTTAAATAGTAGTCAATCTATTTTCTTTTCTTTTCTTTTTTTTTTTTTTGCAAATAACCTGGTGCCTTCATATGAGTGTGTGCTGTACTTGGTTTCCCTGGGTTGGCACAATACAAGGCATTTAAGCTCCTCAAACCCCACAGATCTCCTGAGTATGTGTGAGTGACTGAGCCATGATGAACTAAGAGGTGATTGTGGGAATCAAGTTATTTGGGGAGGGCTTACTCTTCCTACTGTGCTATGCCTTTCTTCCAGGACATTTTCAGAAAGGCCACGTTCAAAACATTAAAAATAAATATAAACACATAGAAACGAACCTTCCCCAGAGCTCCGCACCCCCACCTGGGCAGGCTGCTCATCCACCTCCTCCAAGATGGCGGCCAGGGACCAACATCACAGGTCCTGGGACAAGCCCTCTCGGGGGACTTCCTGCCCCCTTACCCACAGCCCCAGTGTTGGCTGGTGACAACTTGCCCAGGACCCCTTCGTGACTGCAGCAGCCGCTGTGGGAGGGGTCCGCTGAACGGGCTGTGGCCCCGGACTTGTCTTTCCACGGTTTGACCTTCATTGCTGGGATGGCTCGGTTGTGGGTTGGCCTCCCACGGCAGAGACCTGGGGGTGAGCGGGTAAGCCCTGCTGAGCTTGCTCGCTCCCCCTTTCCTTGCAACCATCATGCTGAAATGAAAAATTAAAAAGACATCGCCATCTAGGTGGCCTGTGGCGTCGATGTCTCGGCCAGACAGGGGGCTGGAACATTCTTCCGAATCCAGAGCCGGGACGTCCCCATAATTCCACCACCACTGTGCCTTCCGCTGCTCTGCCCATGTCCTAACGCAACTCGGGGGGTTGGATTACAAAATGATTTGTGATAATGGGAGAGAAGGCGAGGGTTATTTGACTTCAGGAAACAGCGCTGCGAGTTGCGAATGATATATGAAACGAAACATCCAGGGCCAACTCACAGCCGACGCATGAGGTACAACAGGCTGTCCCCACTGTGCCGAGCCGCCTCCTTGTAACCAGACACACAGACGTTTGGCTCGATCCGCAGCAAGCCTCCCAGAAAACCGCAGCCAGCCCCTAAGTCGCGGGTAAAATATGGCCCGCTAACCGGCACGCCGTTAATGAGCCGGAGTGAAGGAGAGAGCGGAAGGAAGATGGATTTCCACGCGCACAAGCATCAGCTCTTTCTTCTCCCTCCCAAGTCACAGGACCCATTTGCCTTCGAAAGAGCCAAACAGCAAACACACTCCTCTTTCTCTGTCTCTCTTTTTTTTTTAATATGAATACTGGCTGTTACATTTTGAAAGGTGAGGGCTCTTGAGGTAAAAAACCAGAACTGAGTTATTTTTAACTCTTTTATTCCAGCTGTAAAATAAGAGAGAGATGATTATGAAGAGTTTCTTCAACAGGGAACAAAAAAAGATTTTTTTTTTAGGTCTTTAAATGTGAGTAGCCTTTTGTTAAATTTCTGAAATACCTTAGGATCAGCCCCCAAATGCTCACAGATGACCCCTTTGCTGTCAGTCTTTCTGTCCCTGAACAGGCTTTGTCATGCCCACTGTCACGGGGACCTACCAGAGTCTCTGGGTGCAGGTGCGCAGTGTCCACGGGATGGGGCCTTGTCCAAACTGCAGCTCCTAAGGCAAAGATCGCATGTTTTTACCGAAAAAGCCAGGACACGCACAGGCCCGCACGGTGAAGTGGTCGCATCACACAATATATCCTCATCACTTAAGACATCAAAATGATACCAGAGAATTAGCAGATGGAACTCAAAATTCTAGGTGTATGACTCTGGGATTAAATTTGCCACTCCCTAGGGCTTTTAACTAGGATTAAATTAGCCATTTTCCAGGATTTCAGAAAGGAAGAATACTAAAACACTTAACTGTGTAGTTTTTAAAAAGCCATTGAACATTTCCCACCGTCAGAAGCAGAGTGGATGACAGAAATCCAAAGTCCAATGGATAAATGCCAAAAAATCCCTCTGGTCTGCCATCTTCGAGAACGTGGACGGAGGACTTCCCTTCCGTAGATACCCTGAGCGGGCTCCCCTGAAACGTGTGTGTCCCTCTGTAAACCCCATGTCATTCGTTAATGACTGGATGCTTTTCAAAACTTACTTTATGTGAGACCTGACTTATCCTGGACGCCGCTTACGCATCTGCTCTCCACATAATAGCATTTTAATTTTAACAACCTCCCCCCAAAATCTTTTTCTATTTTGGATCACTGTTGCACAGTGCCGGGTCTGTGTTCCTGCCGTGGATGTGTGTGTGTGTGTGTGTGTGTGTGTGTGTGTGTCTGCAAGCAAGGGGCATTGTGCCTCAAAGTCGCGGCCTGGTTTTTTTAAAACCAGCCAGCCACCAGGAAGGCCCAGAGACACTCCCTGGCCTTGCATCCATCCTGTGCCCGGAAGACAAGGGTTTGTGTTTGTGCGTTGAGGGGCAGCGAGGGAGAACGTGCTCTGGTCATGCCTTAGCTTCTGAAACAGGAGCCTGGACGTGGAAGCAAGCTGGACTTTAAACCGGGCTCTCCCAGGTGTGCCTCAGCGCGGGCAGAAACCACGGGCTCCAGGGAGTGATCTTGCTGGCTCTCCCTCTGCAGAGGAACGACAGGGACCGCTCCCTGTGCCCGGGAGCCTCTCCACCAGCTGCTTCTTCCAGAAACTCGCTTTGGTCCCCGGGAAGATGTGTGCAAACGCGGGCTGACAGGCAGGACGTGCTCCCTACAGTCGTCAAGATCCAAATGGCTTTCTGCTGCTTCCCGGCATAGCGAGGACGTTGCGCTGCCTCCTGTGTTTGCAGACATCCTTTCCTCTCCTGTCCCACTGAACCGTCCAAATGAAGGCATTTTTTAAAAAATCTGCCCCAAGAATTTTTGCAAGGAAGGGAACAAGCCCTGCCCCACAGTCCCCAGTCCTGTCCCTGGACTCCCCGCAACGGCTAAGTGCCTCCCGCTCCCGCTACACAGCCAGCTGAGCCTGGGGCAAAGCTGGAGAGAGGGGAGCCTGGTGCATCCATTTACAAACAGAAACAAACACCTTTCCAGCAGGTTCTACAGAATCGCTAAACAAAACTAGGGAGAAGGTATTTTTGATGTAAATTCTGAGCAGCTGGGACCCTGTGTTTTCTTGAGGAAATAGCACCATTTCCTAAAGACACCGAGCACTGGGAGCTCTGCAGTCTTACAATTTCCTTTCTTGTTGACTAAAAGGCCCCGTTCGGGCGTCCGTGTCACACCTAGGCATATTGCTTGGATGGCGTCCTATTCCCAGCTCGGGTCGCGCAGCTGCGCTCTCGGAGGGTCGTACCTGAGCTCTGCTGTGAAGAAAGCCATTTCCGGGTGCCAGGTACCCGCACTCCGGGGCCACCCGGCCTGGCAGAGACTGGGAACTTTGTGCAGCCGCGGTGGAGTGAGTGAAAATGAATCCGATATGAAAATGTCTGAAGCAATAAATTAACACGCAGCAGGGGGCTGATAGCTCAATCCTGTCTGGTCCAGACTCTACCTGACACCCATTACTGCTGCAGGAGGTGGGACCCGGTGACGGTGCAGGAGCGAAAATGAGCCCTCCGCACAGATGGGAAGCTGTGCCCTGGTCCGCGATGCAATCGCGCGCGCGAGCCGCCGGCTCCCAGCAGTGTCTGTGCGTCAGATTCCAGGTCCCTGTCCCCTGCCTTCTCTGCTGTCTCCTGCTTGTTTGTTTCACGCAGAAGGAATGTCTTTGACATTTGGGAAAACCTGCATCCTTGATAAAGCTGATCAATGTCTTTCTTAATACAGAACAAACACACGCAGGTCGGTCTGCCTCTTCCCAAGGATGCTCAGCCGCCGGGCTTGACAATGGCCCTGGATAAAACAAAAGGAGAAAGCGTCTAAACACTTGCCCCGTATTCCGTGCCAGGTACCCGAGACTAACAATGTCTCCCTGTTCCAGGAAGTCCTTAATTTGCGTGCGTTCTTTGAAACGCCGCTGACCCAAGTCTGAATTATTTTCCTGGAACAAACATTTGTGAGCGAGGGTTAGAAGGCACACCTCCAGGAATGAATCTGGGAACAAATCCCCCTTTAGATGGCTCTGAGTAAAAATTCTCCTCTTGATATTTTGCTTAGAATATTTCATGCTCAAGGTCTTCAGAGGTAAGATTCTAAAGTGCACATTACGATTATTTTACATCAATAAATTGCTTCTGGAGTCACATAGTACGTGTGCTCAGTCCTCCAACACTTTGAAAGAAAAAGCAAATTTGAAGAATAACATTCGTTTCTCCCCTTAAGGTTGAAAACAATACATTTTTTTATAGACGCTCCATTTTTATTGTTTGTGAGGAATTTCCAGGGTAAATAATGAATCTTGTATTTTGATTTTTTTCCTTTTTTAAATATAGATCAGCCCTTCAATGAAAATTGCACAACTTCAAGTGTAAAATAAATGTGATCATCTTTCAGGAGGGAAGACAATATTATGCCATACTTCCATTTTGTTTCTAAAAACCACATAAATAGATCTACATTAAGTATGTGACTTCTGGGAAAGTTGCTGGATTAAACGGGGTCACAAGACGCTAATAATTTATGTCACCTCTCATTATAACCATCCCAGAAAATGAATTTCTATGGTCTTATTTTTTTTCCCATTTTTTATTTGTTCAAATAGTTTTCTTACCAGCAATTTGAAAAACGCTCACAGCCTTTGCCCAAAATATTTTCAATGCTCATTGTAGCAATTATAACTCAGCTAGTTAAAAGTCAGATAATTAAACACACAAAGATAGACCACACTTTTTTGCATTTATCCTTTGGAGACTGGAATTTTAGCACAGCTAAAGCTATGCAAATTGGATTCCGTTGTCTGTAGGTTTCTTGCTGCATATTAAGACCGCTTGCTCTCAGTCCGCCCCTGCTGTGGGGAACAGCAGAGTTGCCTATCGAATCGAATCGAATATTGAAGCGCGATACCTAGAACAACGTCTGCCCCAGGAAGGCTCAGCGAGAAAAAAAGTGCTAAGGACAGGCAGGAGAACATACTCAAAATAACCGTAAAACTCCTGACGGGGCTAGATTGGTCAGAGACGATAAAAATCTCCCTGCTGCGAACACAGAGCACACAACAACGCGTATTTCAATCAGAAAAAGAGACAAATACTGCTGACTCCAAGTAACAGAGCTTTTCAAGAGGTTTCACTGCTTAAAAGTTTATCCCATTCCGTGCTACCATTCCTTTCTTCAAAGACAATTTGGAGGATCCAAAGTTCACTGACCACCAATCAGTGTTTTTAATGTTTCAAGTGAACAAAGCCAGGCACAGCCTCGTTCCTGGGGCTGCTGGAGTATCACAAGAGAGGGAGACCGAGGGATCGTGTGTGTCTCGAGCGCCTCCTCCCACCCCTGGGTGCAGCCAGCAGCAAAGCACCAGGGCCCACGCTCTAGAAACGACTCCGGTAGAGTCAGCCCGGTGGGGGTGGGGGTGGGGGTGGGGGTGGGGGGGGTTGGGGGGGGTGGGCAGCGTGCGCGTGGGCGTGGCTCCTGCGTCACTGGCCTCCCACATTCCCACATTTCCTTCCGCTTCCCAGTGTCTGGCCTGGCTTCCCAGAGGCGACGTTGGTCCCAAACAAGACACCGTTTCTAGCCGCTACCGTGGTCCTTCATCCTGCCCCCCCCCCCATTAGCAAATGTGTTGTGCTCTCCCTCTGCTGAGGAAGGTGAATACAAAAACAAAGTGAGGTTTCCTTCCGGCTGGATAAAAGCTTTCTACACACACGCAGAAAGAGAGTCTTAACTGACCTGCTGTCGAAAGTTGTCCAAACCACCTCAACTAGACCTACACTGACCTCACCCACTCGATCTTGTGCAATGGGCAGGGTCTTGCCCATGGACAAGGGTGGTCTCCGATTTCTCCTTCTTTCCAGACTTTTCTTGGCATTGTCCAACCATCTGGAGGTTTCCGTCAGACCCAGCATCTCCTGAGTCTCCCAGCATCCGGAGTCTGGGGCGAGAAGGACCTCGCTGACCCCAGCCCCCCAACGAAAGCGACGCTATGCACAGAGCCCTCCAAGAGAAATTTGGACGTGTCACCCGGAAACCTCATTCCCAGTGATTGAAATGAGCTCGGTGCCACGTGGGAAATGTGTGGCTGTCGATCTTTCTGAATACATTTCACGACATTGATTTTAAATACCCCACCATTGTTTTCCTTTGGATTGTATGATTATCACCCTCATTTAGAGGCCCCAGAACTCACATTGTAAAAATCAACTGACTGTTTCTGACTTGCTGATTTTCCATGAAAAAACAGGGGAAACTCCAATGTGTGAGAGAGAAAATGTTTGGATGTGATGTGAGCTAAAACGTACCACTTCACTGGGCTGTGAAAAGTCTCTACTTATGTGTGTTTAGAGTCCAATTCTCCCCCTAACTTAGGCTCAAAATCCCCGCTGATGATGTTACATCCCAAACAAATCCAATTCCACGATTTTTAAAGGCAGGTGTGTCAGTCAGTGTGTTCTGATCAAACAGAGTCAGAACGCACTTGGCAACGTCCTGTCCGAAAGGGCTACCGCCTCGAGGAAATGCTGAA
>NC_081560.1:188675541-188703315 GCF_022355385.1 Mustela nigripes
GGGGGGGGCTGTGGACTCATGGAGCGGCACGCCCGAATTTGTGTTTCTGAAATTGAATTCCATTCTTCCCGGGAATTTGGTCGGGCAAATGCTGAGGGGTGAAAGGAGACGCAGCAACAGGGAGACGAGGAGTGGGGGAGCCTCCGAAATCCAGCCCAGGGGAGGGCACGGGCCTCCGGGCTCTCGGATTTCCAGTCTCATTTCCCGTCGCGTTTTAACTCTGGTCTCGGTGCTCAGCGCCGCGGAGCGGGAGCTGCGGCTCGCAGGTGCAGGTGTGCCCGGCGCCCGCGGCCGTGAAGATGGGGCACGGGCTGTTCACAGGCGCAGGTGACTCTCCGCAGACAGCCCACATACTACCGTGTCCCTTCTATAGTGCTTGCTCTCCAAATTTCCTTTACACTTTGTTTACTATATATTCCAATAGTGTAATATTAAACAAAAACAGTGTGTCCTACGCCAGGATGATTGATTACCGCACCGTCACAAGGTCACCTCCTAGGGACAGGCTGGGTGCAGGAGGGGCTGTCTGACTCGTACAGTTAACACTATATCCGCATTGTATGAATGTCACCAGCAATCCAGTGATTTATTGCTTGGAAGGCTCTGTTCAATTTTTTCTGCCTGACCAAATTGCACATTTTCTAGAAAAAGAAGCAAAAATATTTCAGCACACGGATTACCTGACTCCTCATTTTCCCCACTAGGACCCGCACGCGTTTGCAGCAATCCTGATGATCAAAACCTCGTCTTCTCCCGCTCCTTTTCCCCTTCTGCGAGATATTTGGAAAAAAAAAAAAAAAAATGATTATCCCACTAATGAAAAGGTACAGCAGGAGATTAAGGGATTTTTAATCAGATTTTGGTAACATCTGTGGGCCATGAGTAAGGGCAGCTGTATGCTCTGTTTCTTAATTTTAGCTAGATTTACCTTGGATATAAAATTGTTAGCCTCGGGGAAAATTGAGTAGGGGTTGGGAGGGGACACGGTCTTCGAGAAGACTACAGGACCAAAACTGTTTCAAAACGCGGCTAGATAAACCTTTTTTGCTCTGGCGGGGTTTTTCCTTCCTTCTTTTCCCTGGAAAGATGTACAATGAAACTAAGGAAGCGTTTGTGTAAGAGACCGTTCAGCCCAATTGAACAGAGATATCTCTGTGTGCGGTGGGGGGGGGGGGGGGGGGGGGGGGGCTCTGTGCGGGGGGGGGGCTAGGTTCTGCCAAGGGGGCCCCTCATGATTTATTCAGTTTTCTCAGGGCTATTTCTCCCTCTCAGCCACCACTTAATAGAACTTGCCCAAGCCTTCAGGGTTCTGATCATGCTCTATGTAAATATAGATGAAACAGAGAGAATATATAGTCCAGTACGGTCGCCGGTATATTTTTAAGTTTTTGCTTTTTTTACTTTCGATCGTTTATCCGTCCTTTATGGGGAAGCTGCAAGGACTTTGAAAGCCTTCGCTTGGTGATGCGTGTGAGAAGGCTGTCTGGTCTGTGTGGAGGTCGTGAGTCATTTATTTGGGGTTTTTACCACTCGAGATGGATTTTCTGAATATTCTGGGTTAAGAAAATAGATCAGACAAGATATAAGCATTTTCTGAGATTTTTCCTGAATTGAACAGTCTGTGGAGACATCTTTGTGAGGATGTTTCATTCGTGTGCCCATTCTTAGCTCTGTTCAGTTTTTTACAGTTGCAGGGGGCAGGTATCAGAGGCAGAAAAATAGGAAAATGTGGAAGAGAATAAATTTTTCAAGGGTAAGGAAAATTCTCACCAGAAACACCTTCTGAAGGTCCTAAACTGAAGGGTTGTCTGGGTGGCTCAGCCTCTGAGGGTTCAACTCTTGATTTCAGGTCAGGTCATGCTCCCAAAGTTGTGGGACTGAGCTCCACACGGGGCTCCGTGGTCGGCGGGGGGCCTGCCTGAGGATTCTCCCCCTGCCTCTGCCTCTACCCTCTGTCTAAAACAAATGTCCTAAGTTGAGTCAACTTGTAATACAAATATAAGACTCTAGAGTATTACTGTCCTTCATTGTTTCTTACATTGGCCAAGTTTTTAAAAATTACAGTGTAACTAATCGAGAACAGTTTCACAAAATATTCCCTAACCAGTGAATACTGAAGTGTTAAAATTAATATTTTGTCATCTTTCACAGGTCTTTCCTCTCTCTGGGCAGGAGCTGTTGTTGGTCAAGATGACGACTCTGGGTAAGAAGATCCCACAGTTGCCTAGACCTACGAAGTGCCTGAAAGACTCTGACAGAAAAATGGGCTAAAAGTCTTGTGGGGACTGACCTTCTAGCCCAGAGTTTGTGCAGAAGGCAGGCCTTAGTCTCTTGATAACATTTAGGAAATTTTTACTAGATCTGCATTTTGTCAGAAGGTCCGAGCTTTTCTCTCCCCCCGACCCCATAAGGACTCCTTACGGGGCAGAAGGTTTACCACTGGAAAAGCACCTAAATCAAAGGCGTGTAGGGCACATTCTTGAGAACGTGGGACACCCCGCTGGTGTGTGTTCGGGGACAACGCAGTCTCCTCATTTCCCTTTCTGAGCCTGAATCCACCTAAAAGATGCGTAGAGCCAGGAAAGGAAAAAAAAAAAAAAAAAAAGACGGAAGAAGACAGAAGACAAGTTTCAAACAGGAAAGACTCAGTTGTAAATAAATAAATAAATAGATAAATAAAAAGATATTAGGAAAAGCTCAAACATGAAAGTGACACATTTACATGAATTTTTTGACACCATTGACCCAATTTAATGGTGAAAAGTTACTAGTTATGAGCCGCAGGTTTGTTACAGAGTGTGGTCTTCCGGTGCCAGAGTCTATTCAAGATAGTTCCTGTGAAATCACAATTTGTACTGGGGTTTTAACTCACTGGGAAGAAATCACGGCAGCACGTCTTCCTGTGACGTTCATGTCCGAGGGTCAGTAACCGTCCTCATGGCCGGAGCAGGTCGTGTCCACAGCCCGTTGCCTCGCCCCCTGTGAGCCTTGACGCTTTGCTCTGATACTTTAGATTCAAACTGTACAAAGCGGGGTCCCTTCATGCATTCTCACTGTTTAGAAACACACCAAAGAACATTTTTATCTTTGAGCCTTACTCTAAAGTCCCCAATTCTTGAGACTTTTCATTTCAAAATGAAACTTTAAAAAAAATTGTAGGAACTGTCTGCTATGTATTGATATTCTTTTTTTTTTTTTTTTTTTTTCCTGATTGGTAAAACACAGTAAGAGAAAAAAAAAATCTATCAAAAAGGATTCATGGATTTTTCACCAAACATCTCCAAGAAACCGCAGGCAAGTCTAAAAGGAGCTTCCCTGCAGCCAAGAAGGAATGTCGCCACCTGACCTTTTTTTCTTTCTTTCTCTCTTCTTTTCCCCGTCCCCTGGTAGATGATCCTGGTTTTGTTCTTCTACTTGTTGGTAGAAGAGCAAGTCACAGACCCCACCCCGTAAAGTTCTCATGCTTCTCCGTGCATTGGCCTCGTGATTACATACACACTGTGGTGGATTCTGTTTCCATGGGGTGGAAGGCGTGACTTTCTCATTTGCTCTTACTCCCCTTTGAGCTCACAGGCCAGTCTGGTGGCACTTTAGTGGCAGTCGAGAGGCAGCCCATGGTGAAGACCCCGAGAAGCGGACAGGCACAGAACAGGCTTACGCTAGGGTTCAACCAAACACTAGAGAAATGGAGTCTCGTCGGGGCAACACAGCCTCGCAGAGTGCGTTCCAGGTCCCTACTGGCTTTCATCCGCAGATTTCAATGTATACATCTGTGTTTTCTTTTTTTCTTTTAAAAAGCCCCAGGCCACATGTACTAACAATTCAGATTGTGTCAAGGAAAAAAAAAAAAAAATCCTTCTCTCGGCACACACAGACACACACACACTCGCAAATACAAAGCTGGACAGCCAACAGCATCCAAAGGCCGCGACAAGAACACGGAAGGTCTAGATCGCTCCTCGCCAAGAAATAGCCTCCTGCTGCCCGAAGGTGGGGACTGAGGACGTTGTTCAGTCCCACACAGAAGGGCCGTTGTGTCCCACAGGCCGGGACTCTGAGTCTGACCAGTGCGTGCGCACGTTCCCGGGAGCTCTCTGCACTGGTGCATGGCTAGCTGGCATTCTGGGCTGTCTCTTTCATTCCCCTCTGCTTTGAACACAGAAGGTAATGCATTTTTTTTTTTCACTATATTTCCCAGAAGTAGTAGTCCCGACCCAAATGTATACGGCGGTGCTGGATCGTAGGCGGATACCGATTGGTCGTTGCTGGGACACGGTTCCTAGAAGTCCCAGGCAGCGTGTCTAAGAATAATGTCAGTGCATTGCAGACCCTACGGGTGCCCGTGGGCAAGATGGGTATTTTGGGATCTGGATGGCACGGGTAATTCCGGGGCTTCTTGCAGGAGACAGGTAACGGCTATGATAATGCTCTTTTCCACCCTTTCTTAAGACATGCCAGGGAGGCACTGCTAATTAAACAAACGTGAGGTGAACCCGGCAACGAGAATAAATCGTGAGCTGTTTCAAAATAATGAAAAGAAACATCCAAGAGAAACTGGTCACAATAGAGAAACCTGAAACCGTGTTTAAATGATTTTGGAGTTGGTTCCAGAAGTCAGGTGCAAAGTCGTCACATAATTCCTCATTTCCACTGAATTCCTTAAGGTTCCTCTTTGAGAAAGGAGAAGAAATAAAAACACCACAGCTTCAATAATTTAAGTGAAGACACGTCTGAGGACGCGAGGTGACAAAATGCCTGTAGTTCTAGTCCAGCCACATCCTGAAGGAATATATCAATGTTTTCAAAAATTATCTGGGCACTCTGGAAAACGTTAACGCTTCTTTAATTACAAGGTTTATGTCACTTGGTGAAATTTTAATGTAATGAAACATTCGGCTGGACCTTGTGCTGGATGTAAGAGAAAATTATTCATTGAAAATCAGACCATAGGCCACCTACTGTTTTTTTTAACAAACGGTTGAACTATCACGGGGTTACAGAACTTAACATGTAAATTGCAGTAGAACTTATAATTTCTGATTCAAATCCCTGAAGACTGCCATTTAAGTCAAATATATGAGTGAAATTTTGCTTCTGTGCCATAATAATGCGGTGAAATGGTCAAAAATCTGAACATATCTAGGGTAATTATTAACCCAATAATAATGTATTTTTAGTTATTTAATCAAAGGTATAAAAATTATTAATGTCAAATTCTTGTTATAAAAATGAAGTTTTAAACACCAGCATTTAATTTGAAAGTGACAATGCTAAATCTACCCCATTAGGGGAATTTCTCGCAAAGCCAAGTGGCGTAAGCGAGAGAGAAAGATTGCTGCTCATTTTTCAGGTCATTACTAGGAAATAGCAGAAAAGGACAATTTTTCTCCAAAATGGTCTTGAACTAATTTTTAGCATTAACTGAAATTGATCAGTCTTCCGTAAGCTCGACTTGATCTACGGGCTAAGACAAAAACTACAAGGCAAATCCCGCAGAAACCCCACGCTTCGCAGGTAAACACCGCAGGTGGTATGTGGGACCGGATGTCTCGACCCCATGCTGGCCACGTCCTGGTGTTTTCTATTTTGTGCTGCAGGGAAATCGGAAAGGTGACTTTATGTCACCTGGTAAGAGTAATAGATTTTTTTTCCCTTTTGCTCTCATCTCCTGAATGTTAAAAACCTATTGGTAATACAGAAATTTCAATTTTCACATCATCTGTGCTAAGGAGGTTTCGTCGCCCACAAGCTCCCGCATTTCTGGGCCCCTCTTCATCCTCGTGTACGTCCCTGGGACAAAGTTCTTGTGTTTCCATCGATAATAAAGAAATCCCGTGGTCTCTCGACTCTGACCGCCTGTACCCCAGGGTACTAGGAAGGAATACTTTATTTTTGCAGCCATGAGGTGTAAATGTATCCACTTCACCCTGTCTCCCCCACTTTTTGGTGGTCAACAGGGCCAGTAGGACCTTAACTCTATGTGTCCCGGGGAGAAATCTGCTCCCAGCGCCTGGGAGGGCAGAAGAGGAAGAAGGTTCCCCAGAGTCTCCCACCGACCAAATGGCTCGAGCTCCTCCCGCATCCAGCTTACCCACAGAACCCCTGCCTCCCCCCAAATGGGACAAGATGGAGATGGCTTTTGGTTTTTTGCTTGTTTTCTGGGGAAAAAAAAAAAAAGTGCAATGGAAACAGAGAAATAAGCAGAAAAAGAGAGGCGCTCCAGGAAGACTCTGAATAAGGTAGCGCTGGAGAGCCAGCCTGCAAATACCCAAAGACCATCCCACAGCCCAGGTTCAAAGGAATAACGTGACATCTGTAAAAAGAGCGACAGCCATCCACGCGTCCTGCCGGCATCTTTCCTTAAAGGCACAGAAGCTCCCACGAGGAGCCTGAACTGCTCTACCCAATACTCTGCCCCCGCCACCCCAGCCCACCCCGGCAAACAGGTGCTGCCCAGCTCTGCCTAGACGGTGCCCCTCGCCGGGTCTGCTCCTGGAGTCCCAGCCCAGGGTGTGCTCCTCGCTGAGACCCTGGGGGGGTGAAAAAGCCAGGCTCTCTCCCCACCTTTGAAGCCACTCCCTGCCTCCCTGCAGGTGCGGATTCCCAGCAGTCCTTGAACCCACGCCCTGTCACTGCTCTTTCATCCCTATCTAAAATGATCGGTCATCTCGTGCCACCCCCTGCTTTTTCGATCCAGTGCCAGCTGCACTACGAAGAACTGTCAGTCCTGCCCTGCTTCCATTTATACAGAGTCTCATTAACACCTCTCTTTCCTCTGGCCACCTGCCACCACGATTTAAGGAGACTTGTGTTCCCAAACATACACAAGGAAAAAAAAAAACAAAAAAACCTACCTTCAAATACAGTAGTGGGTCCCTCTGACTTCAGCTCACAAATGCTGAGCCATCCAGAGCAACTTCTGGCCAACGTATTTCAACTGAGACAGGTTCATATCTGACACCTGGACATCAAGTTCTCAGTGAACAACCACAGTCAATGAATTTTTAAAACATGCTCCTATAATGATGAATATTTATAAATTTTCTAATCTACCAGAGGAATTTAGGTCTAGAACAGAGAAACTACTCTCAGATACAATAAACAGCGGCTGAGGACATACCAGGTTTGTTGTCGACAACAGTATATTGTCCTGGGAGAGGCCCTGACACGGACTGACAAAGCCACAGGGTCCTGCCCCCTGCCCCAAGCCCTGACTCCTTCGTCCCAGAGCAACCCTGAAGTTCCAGAGGCTGCTAGTTTTACCAAGTGCCCAGTGCTTCTTGGAAAATACGTCCAGAGGGGGACCCTCTCCTAAGCCATCATGGAGAAGAGTGATCCCTGGGTATAGCCATGACTGCTGCCACACATCCCTCCTTGTCCAGGGCCACCCAGTGGGAATCGCGAGGTGTGCAGGTCTGATTGTCTCAGGAAGTCCTCCTTGTATCGAGGCCTGAAGCAGCAGTGTGCGCTCACATGGCTTCATGCCTCTTACGGCCACAATTGCCCATACTTCTTGGGCTTTTCATTTTCTCCATATCCAGGGGCCAAGACTGAGTTGGTCTTGGCTTTTCTGCACGGTCCTCATGCCCGTGTCTTCGCGAGGGAAGAAGGAATCTGTCCCGCGGAACAAGGACTGTGAAACCCTGCCATAGCCCGGAGCACAGCCTCACAGCAGGAGACGCTGGGGCCCATTCGGCTTCAATATGGCAGACTGGGCATGAGGCCGGGCGCCGTTTGTACTGAATGTCCTGGAAGACTTGACCAGCAGGGATCCACATGGCTTGGCTAAACCTCCTGTGTGCCCAGCCAGTGAAGACCAGCTAGCCGCCAGACAGAGGAACGACCCTGGCCCCTCATCACCCAGGCCCCTTGCACCTGTGCGTCTGTGCTGTAGAACAACCACACTCTCCCAGAATCCCCGTTTGGATTTTCTTTCTTTCTTACTAGAGTGCGAGCCACCTGCCAGCCATCCTGTAGCTTCAGACCCTGGCAGAGTGAACACCACTTTTGAGGGACCCGCCACTGGTCTGCAGACACATATAAACACAGATGATGCGTAAATACCACAGTAGTTGGTGAATTGGGAACCCGTTCTGGGACAGGGGAGTCAGAGAGACACAGGAGGGAAACTGGGCTGGGCCGGAGGAGCTGCCTGGAGGAGTCAGAGACACCTTCGTGGGTTCCATGGAGGGAGCGGGGTGGCAGGAAGTCACTTTCACATGCAACCCACGTCAAGGTCATTTTGTACACACTGCTTCACGGGTTCCTTGTGCCCTAACTAAACGGAGCAAATCACATTTTTCCATATGGAACTTCTTAAAAGGCTCCCTGGAGTGAAAAGTTCTGTGAAGGAAATTTTACATGTTTAGATGACTTCTCAGAAATTTCCTCAGTAACACAGACTGTTTCAAGGGGGTCCACCTATATTGCGCAACAAGGATCAGAACTGTCACGAGCCCTGGACAGCAGGGAAAGACCTCAGCGGTGCAGGAAGCAAGGAAGGACATTCACTAGTCCACCTTGATCTCCGCCTGCCATGGGACACCCCCCACCCAGGATATGGCCGGCCGGTCCAGCTACATTGGCACTGGCCGTATTTAGGGAGACCTGGTACACAACTTGATAGGGTCTCCTGGGCCTTAGAAAATGTGAGGGCTCGTGGCAACATTGCTCACTGGCACAGCTGCCTCAGGACCCAGAGGACAAAGAGTCCTTGGCATTTTGAGTGAATGGGATTTTTGGGGGGGGAGGAGGCGGGGGAGGGGGAGGGAGAGAGAATAATCTTACAACACAACCACGAGATCATGACGTGAGTCAGACACGTAGCTGAATGAGTCGCCCACGTGCCCCTTGAGTGAACGGTTTTTGCCTTTGTACTTTCTGTAGCTATATGGCAAATAATTTACTTTGGATCTCCTATTACTTACCCCAAGCAAATGAGAACTATTTTTTTTTAAACATGACTCTTATAGACTGAATGTATCTCCTGGACCCCAAATTCCTATGTTGAAGCTCTCACTCCTGAGTGATGGTATTAAGAACCACAGCCTTGGGAAGAGACCAGGCTTAGACAAGATCCTGAGAGGGGCTCATGGGGACAGCTTGCTGTCATTCTCTCTCACCATGTCAGGACACAGCCAGAAGGCAGGCATCGACAAGGCAGGAAGAGGGCCATCCCCAGGTCCCGACCATGCCAGAACCCCGATCTGGCACCTCCAGCTGCTGGCGCTGGGAGAAACGGACATCTGTTGCTAAGCTGCCCAGTCTTTGGTGCGATGTCACCGTGCCCTTGCACACTACCATGAGGACTCTGGACGACGAAGCTCTTCGCTTTTAATTCAGGGGAATTCAAAAGCAGCAACACCAATGCTTGTGCTTAAAATTGTGCAAAACTGACTTTATGAAAGAGAGAGTGAGAGAAGAAGGGAAGAAGAAAGAAAAAAAGAAACTCTACCCAGTGATTGATGTTGGGGCAGAGGTTGAGAGGCTGAATGCCAGCCTTCAATTCGAATAGATTTCTCAAGCCAACTTATACACTCCTAAAATATTTCTGTGTAATTGAAGCATTTTCATAAATGCCTGTATGAATGGCAAGGCTATAATAAGCATCTTTTCTGGGCTAGATTACACCATCGCACCAAGTTAGAGTCCTAATTATCAGGTTTTCTTGGGAGCACCTGGCTGAGTGAACTTGTACTAAAATATATTTAATTTGGTTTTATATAGCACCTTTTAGTACACACTGTGCCTTATTTCAAACTGCTTTAATGAGTAATGAATTAGATCCTGGCAGAGCAATGACTCCTCAAATGAGTGAAGAGATATTACGGGCTCAGCAATAGCTCAAATTGGAAAACCAGGGCTCCTGTGGCAGCTCATCTCCTGTTCTCTGCAGGAAAGGTCATGCTGTCATGCTTTCCCATGTGGCTGAGGGCAGGAGAGCCTGGAGGAGCCAGCAGGTGGACATCAGCACGCCCATCGCGGGGCAGGTGCCAGGGGGCTGGACACACCTGCTGGTGCTGGGACCATGAGCAGCCCGGCTGGCAGAAGGAGACAGGGGAAGACAGAGATGTTACAGCTGTATCCGAAGAAGCAAGGAGAAGTGGGGTCCAGCCACACATTGGTATATGTTCCAAGAGTGGGTTGAATGTGATATCTGGTAATTTGAGGAGAGGTGGTTTTTAGGAAAATCAGGCAGGCAGGGACTGAAACTCAGAGCCCTACCTCCAAACCAAGATAGGCAGTCCTTGAGAGGTACGAAGAGACTGAATTTACATATGTCTAAGGTGACCACTGTCTCGATTTGCCCAGGACCGTGGTGGGTTAAGTTGGAGAAATCCCAGGCAAATGGGGACGAGACAGTGACCCATGTCTACAGCAACCGTTTCTCAAAGGGTGGTACTCAGACATTCTGCTTGTTTAAAGATCAGATGCTGGTACCCTTACTCCACACCAAGGGGCTGAGAATTTAGGGATGTGGGATTCAAACATTTGCATTTAACCAGTACTTTGGTTGCTACATTATTTGCAAACAGCTTCTGAGATCCATTTTCCTAGAGAAACTAAAAGCAGCAACAGACATTGTATCGACAAGGAGAACTTCCCGCACAGTCTTCCCTGAAGAGAGTCAGGTCCCCAGGCGGGATAGAGCTGGGTCTACTCGGTGGGAACATGTAACCCAAAAATTGGGGTGAGGAGACTGGAGGTGGTGCACAAGGCAGAGTCAGGCCAAATGTCCTGCAGTGTCCCCCACAAGGATAGGTGGAGGCAAGGCGCCCCAAAGCAAAGCATACAGTACTTTCCCCTCTACCTCCAGCATGGAGCAAAGGCCTCAGAAAGTGAAAGTGCGCTCCAGCGAGGGAGGGTAGGAGTCCAACCTGGCGCCTGGGGCTGCATTCTGTCCAAACTACATCCCAGGGGCCAGGAGGTTCCTGCGGCGGGTGACCCCTCAGAAAGCATAGAACCAGCTTTGGTTAACTCCCCACCTAGACCAGAAACTCTCATCATGGTCACGTTCAAAACACATTTGGCCATTACTGCCATCCGTTACTGAAGTAAGACCACTGAATCTAGCAGAAGCAGCTTGCTGTCGGTCATAATGCAAATAAAGAAGAAAGCCAGGCCTGCCAGACTCCGAAGCCTGGGTCCTTTCTGTTTTACCCACCAGCCACCCAAATGTAGCGCCCTTTATTCCTATGGACTTCTTTGCAAATACCCCCAGAACAGATGCATTTTAAGACTCATCTGAGTAGCTGTCCAATGTGCCACGGTTCCCACTGTCCTGTTCCCATCCTGCCATCACAGACCCTGGGTGCACCTTGTAGTACCACTCTTCCCAGATCTAGGGCCTAAGAAAAGTAGATGGGCTTTGCTTTCCTGTCCATTTACTGCGAATTATAATAGCAGGGGCTCCTGGACGGCTCAGTCAGTTAGGCATCTTGGTTTTGGCTGAGGTCATGATCTCAGAGATCGTGAGATCGAGCCCTGTGTCAGGCTCCATGCTCAGCACAGAGTCTGCTTGAGATTCTCCCCCTCTTTCCCCTCCGGCCCTCCCTTTGCTTGCAAGATTTCTCCCTTTCTCTAAATAAATTAATTAAATCCTTTTTTTTTTTTTTTTTAGAAAAGAATAGTAATAGGAAATCTGTATAAGGTTGTTAGAAGCATAAAATAAAATAAATTAAAAATAAAATAATGCCACCTACCACATAATAAATGCTCAGTAAATATTAGCAATTAGTCTCTTTACTCCACAGCACAATATACATGTGAAATGGCCCCTGGGATTGCAATAGTACAATGTGGGCAGGGATAGCCATAGTTTTGTTTTCTGCCTGAGGTTTGTTTCCAGCTGCCATGATCATAAAATTATATTCATTGGTTTGAGGCACTCACTACAGGGAAGGGTCTAGCTGAGAACACAGCTATACTTCATCTCTAGCTTCCAAAAACACCCAAGAGTTGGAGCGATAGCCGTGCCACCTGAGTAGTAGTGACAGCCGTAGAGTGGAGGCCACCACGTGTCCAGCCCCTTGTGTCGGCTCCCTGTTTCACTGCTCACGGTCCTCTGACAGGTTCTTTCTTTCATCCACCAAGTATTTGCCCAGAGCCCATCAGATGCCAGGCATCGTACTAGATTCTGAGGCTCCAGGAGTGACTAAGCCATTCCTTGCCCTTCCTGAGCTTACCACGCACTGCAGAGGACGCGTGTGGCGCTACCCCGTGGGTGTTACTCACTCTCTTTGATAAATGAGGAAACAGAGGCTCAGTGACCTGAAATTGTCTCCAAGCGACATGGCCAGCATGCAATGATGCCTGAACGGAAGCTCAGGTCCAGTTCTAAAGTTTGCACACCATCCCGCGTGACACAGTGCTTCTAGCCTACCGAGCAGGAGAAAAGTCAATGCATGTCTGAGGATAAAGAAGCTGCTGTTGAAATCTCTGTGAAGGGAGTAATTAAATATGATCTCAATAGCCTAGAAAACTTTTAGAGATGGTAACTTTAAAAAGAAATTATTTGACAAACAGAGAGAGGGTGCACAAGCAGTGGGAGTGGGAGAGGGAGAAGCAGGCTCCCTATTGAGCACGGAGTCTGATATGGGGCTTGATCCCAGGACTCTGGGATCATGACCTGAACCGAAGGCAAATGCTTAACCAACTGAGCCACCCACATGCCCCAAGAGATGGTAATTTTTAATTTGGGTTTGAACTCAGTTTCCCCAGCAGGTCAGAGGGGGATTCCCAACAGGAGGAATGGCATATGCAAAATGACAATGGTGGGAAAGGGGAGGCAGGATCTTAGGGCTGCAGGAGGTCCACAGGGACTGGGATGTCCCTGCTGGGGGAGGGGAGAGACGAAATGAGGCTTCCCGATGACGATGACGGGGAGAAGGAAGCCAGGGCCCTGGATGCCATCATAAAGAATTTGGGTGTGGTTCTTGGGTCAGTGGAGAGCCTTGGGGGGTTGAGCATGGAAGTGGCAGCAGCAACAGGTGGCATGACGGGATGAGGACGTCACCCCTCCCGCGTTCCTTTCCTTCTGGGGGAGGTCTTCCTGTCCCTACCCTGACCTAGAGCCCTGGGAGAAGCTCTTGCCCCAACTACTCCTTCCCAGTTACTCCTCTCCCTGTAGTAGGAAAACCTACTTGTCCCTCCCACACGTTCGTGCCAATCTTCCCAGCCTTAACAAGAATCTGCTTTTCTAATTACCTTCCACAAGCTCCAATCTCTGGTGTATCAAACGTCCTCATAGACCACATCCAGAGAAGCACAGGGAACCCCGGTTCTTTCTCAATGAGGTGCAAAGGGGTGGCGGAAGACTGGAGTTGCGGCATCAGACAGACTCAAAAGTAGGGCCCATCCTCTTACCAGCCACGGGCCTGAACACAGCATCTCACCTCCAAGAACACACTTCTACTTGGGCACCTGTCAGAAAGGGAGCTGAGATACTGTGTGTGCCTGACCCATCACCAGCTCCAGCAAATGAGAGTGGCCACACCACCACCTCGAAGGTCTGTCTGGCACCTGGTCCCAGAGGTGCTCCCTGGGCTTTCCTGGGAGGAATGACATGAGAGGAACCCTGTGCATTCTCCTCCTTCCTGGAGACGGACAACCCGCATCATCATATTGGATGCCAGGAGAACTCCCTCGGTGAAAGAAGCTGTTCTGCTCTGGATAAGCCAGAGTTTCTGCAACTTCTTTGGCCATGAAAATTTTATTTCATCTGACAGCAAGCCACAGAGCTCCCTAGGCCAAGATCTTTGATGTCGTCTGGACTCAACTCTTCTCTCCCATTCATCAGTGAATCCTGTTGGCCCTGCATTCAAAATATATGCAGAAGTGGGTCCCTTCTCAACCTCCCTCTGCTGCCACCATGGTCCATGCCACCATCTGTCACCTGGATTGCCTCTTTGCTTCTCCTCTTTGCTGTGAATCAGCCTTGCCAATGCAATAAGCCACTCTAAATGTAGTACTTGTCCAGCATTGGTTATCACTCAAGATCCTGTGGTTCCCTTGCAGTCAGCTGGAACTCTGTGCTCAGCTGGGACTAGCTTGTGCTGAATGCAAAGTGTCAGGCTTGGTGGTCCAGGGACAGGAGCCTGAGATGGCATGTCTCTCCTGTACCCAATGGGTCACTCGGTCCAGCAGGCTAGCCAGGGCTCCTGCACCAGCCGGTCGTCGGGTGCCCAGAGGCAGCAAGCCAAGACAAGCCCCACACCCACGCACTCTGCACTGCTGGCTCTTTGGCCAAATCCAGTCACATGGCCAACCCCAAGGCAGCAGGGGATAGACTACCCAAAAGCATGAATGCAGAGAGGGCAATACAGAAGCTGGTTTGCAAATAGTCTAGCACAGGAGAATTCCCTGGGTTCTGACCCTGGACTGAAAAGGGTCCTGGGTAATCTCACCTTTTTGCCCCTTGGTGATTTGGTGATTGTCCTGGGTGATCGCAACCCCCCCATTTGGTGCACTCCTCCCACATCAACATCTTTGATGATCCTCAAAACTCTGTATTAGTCAGGGTTTGCCAGAGAAACAGAACCAATGGGGCATGTATACATATAGAGAGAGATTAATTTTAAAGAATCTGCTCACATAATTATAGAGGTTGGCACATCCAAAATATGCAGGGTACACTGGCAGGCTGAAATCTCAGGAAATAGCTAATGTTTCAGCTCAAATCCAAAGATAGAATTCCTTCTTCCTAGAGGGAAAACAGGCTTTTCTCTTGTGCCCTTCACCTGATTATATGAGGCCCACCCATGTGATGGAGAGCCATCTGCTTTATTCAACATCTACTGACTTAAATGGTATTCTCATCTAAAGCATGCCTTCCCAGTGATATCTAGCCTGGTGTTAGACCAAGTGTCTGAGTTTCGTGACCTAGTTGGCTTGACACGGAAAATTAACCAACACAACCTGTCAATCACTCTGCTCCTGGTCCTTCTATGCGCTGTTCCCTCTACCCCAAACACTTTTCTCCTAGCTTGCCCCTTGAATCTGACACACCTCTCCACCTTCATCTCAGGATGACCCTTCTAGGCAGAAAATCTATAGTAAAAGTTCTTTTACACTTTAGCATTCATTACTACGTATTTATTTATTTGATTATATCTGTCTCGCCGACTAAAAGTAAGCTCATGATGGCAGGGTTTTGTCTCTTTTGCTCCATTTATCACCAACACCTCATATAGTACCTGGTGGAGCACATGCTGTTTGTTGAGTGAGAAAATGAACGAGCGAATTCATTTCCTGAAGTGGAGAAAACGTTCAGCAGGGTTTTCCTAAGCCACACAAATATTAAATCAAGCTAAGAAAAATCATTAAGTTTGAAAACTTTATAAATGTATTAGGAATTTTCCAAGTAATCCAAGCTAACTTTTTCATTCCTCATCCATTACCTGGGAACCTGAGTTAAGTTGTCCCGATTTATCACCAGGCTTGAAGATAGACAGCTTGCCGAGTCACTGAGGACTCACCCCTGGAATGACAAGAATGAGAAATAAAGAAACACAAACTCTGCTTTTATGAAAACCGAAGCTCACCTGTAACCACGTGTGGCCCCCTGGGAAGGACCCCCTGCCACAGAGGGAGGCAGAGTAGGGGTGCAGGAAGAGCCGTGGAGGGGACAGCATGTGCTGCGGCTGCAAAGCTCAAGTAAGAATTCCCGTTCACAATTCTTTAGAGTAGGCAGCAAACCAAAAGGGGACAAAACCTAAGATGCTTGGTTTGGAACCCAAAAAACTGAGTGTACTAGGGGTAGAAAATTCCCCTTCCGCAGATTCTGTTTGGCAAGGGAAATGTGGCCAAATGAGGAAACACGGATTCGTGTCGTATTTGCAGAAAGTCACTGGAGAGGGGGTGGGGAGAGACTGACTTATAGCCGGTCTTACAGTCCACCTCTCTGGCCGGGGACAGGCAAATGCCAAGACAACATGTTGTCTTTTTTTTTTTTTTTTCCTAGTATTCATGTATTTGAGAGAGAGAAAGAGAAAGAGTGCACAGCAGGGGGGCGCAGCAGGCAGAGGGAGAAGCAGGCTCCCCGTTGAGCAGGGAAGCCTGACGCAGGACTCAGTCCCAGGACCCTGCAAACATGACCTGAGCTGAAGGCAGACGCTCACTCACTGAGCCACGCAGGTGCTCCAACAACATGTTGTCTCAAGAATTTCCCCGATAATCAAGAACACTGGCCCGGCCCTTGCCAACATTAAACTTCTAAAGCCTGGTTCATGAATAATTCATCTCTTTTCAGGATGAGTAATAATTTAAAAAAAATGAATAAGCAGAGAATATACTTAAAATACTACTGGAAAGGGAGGAAATGGGCAGGAAAATAAGTGGCAAATAAAGAACACTCACTAGAAAGAGGTTTCCACAGAGCAGATGGAAACTGTTGCCAAACAAGCCCCATGAATTTTTTAAAACTTAATGAAATAATTACTTCTTTAATACAAAATCTCAGAGCAGAGCTACAGGAGTTCAGAAAATATGGAGAGCAGCAATGGCAGGAGAAATAAGACAAAAAAAAAAGAGAAGAAAAGCTCAACTCGCCCCAGAAAGGAAGAGCACGTTGACAAGAGCACGGCAGGAAGGTGTGTGGCTGACGGCGAGAAGGACACGGGGCAGCCGGCACTGATACATGAAGAAGGGCCGAGTCAATGACGTGCAGGTGACACACAACACGTAAGTGTTTTCAGAGAGCTGAAAAACCGGAACAAAAAAGAAAAAAAAATCTTAGAGATAGGATTTAAGGGAGCTTTCCCTAAATAAGATACGATTTGAACCTACCGATTGAAAGAGTGCAATGTGGACCAAGAAAAATGATGAGGAATGGTCAACTCCCAGCCACGTCCAGTGATGACATTGATCCTCCCAGAGGACAGGCAGCCTTTGGGGACCCGGGAGGAGACAGGTCCACTCCAGGAACGGTCCAGTCACGAAATCTTCAGGGGAAGAAAGTGTTACCCCAAGAATCTTACACCTGACCAAACGGTAAAGCAAGTATTAAAAGAAACGAATGGTCAAGAACCCAAGAGATGTGGTGTCTATGATGAGTCTTTCTAATAGAAACAACTGGAGGGCACCTCAGCCCGTGAGAAAGTGGATGGAGGGACACCTGGCAGTGATGGGCAAGGAGCATCAACCCACTGATCCGGAGTGTTGACCTCCAGGGGCAGCTGTGAGGATCAAGATAAGGGACACAGCACAAATGTCACAGCTGTCCCGGTATAAACACAGTTTCCATAGCCAGGTGGTGACGGGGAAGAGTGGCTTAAAGCTGGTGCAAGTTCATTATTTTTCTCATCGTTTACATCAGGGAACAAAGATGTCATTTTTGAAAGTGATAAATCAGGTAATAGGTAAAAGTATGTGTGAATGTATAAACAGGAACACTCAAGAAATAATACAAATTCTAAAAACTGAGTGGAGGAGGAGCTGACATCCACTAACATTGCCATGATTTTAGGTTTTCCTAAAAAGTATTTCTCAATTTTACCAAACAATCAAGTAATTGATGTCGAAGAATTAAGAGGAGAATCCACTCTCGAAGTTTTACTCCCAGCTTCTAACATTATTTTATGCCTGAGCCAGTCTCCTTGCTGTGGTCAGGAAGTACCCAGCAACCTGCAAAGGAACTTTCCTCAGCGAGCTCAGCTGTGAGTGACAGCAGTAGGTAATCCCTCTGCAGGTTAGCGTCTACACAGAAAGCTGAGTAACACTCGCTCCCGCGTCATAAAACCCTCACTATGCCCTCTTGAAGCTGGACATCCTTTAGGTCCCATTTCTCAGATGAAAACCTTGGGAGGCCATTAGGGTACACTGCTAGGAAACCATAAAACTGAACTTGAACCTCGGTCTTACTGTCTCCAAAGCCTGTGCTCCCAACCTCTCACACCAGAATGTCTCCCTCCCTTGTACTTTGTCTGGTTAAATGTCCCTGTTAAGGCTCGCCTCGCTCACCGCCCTCCTTCTGCACCCCAGGACTTAGCAGCTCTGCTTCCTCTGAGCCCCACAGCTCGGCACCGGCCACTCAGCTGCTGACGTAGGTAATTATCGCGGTGACTCACGCCGCATCTTGTCTTAAGAAATGGAATCGACAGTTTAGGAATCATATATTCTGACACTGGCCTTGCCAGTTGGCTCTTTCAATTTTTTTTTTTTTTTTTTTTTTTTTAACCACTTTATCTTAGTGCAGGCCGTTGAGTTGGCCAAAACAAAAGTCAGGTCCCTCCACTTCGTGAAGAACACTTAGCTAGTATCATGGGAGTTAACAAAAGTAAAACACAACTTGGTCCCTAAGCTCATTTCTGGAGAAGGGGAGGGGACCCTGGAAAATAAACAATGCTTCAGAGGATCAAAGAAACAAATAGAAATTCTTTGCCGTCTCCAGAGGGTTCTGCGGCCTTGGAAATGCTAAAAATATGCATGTCGATTTGGGGAGCAGTCCAGTTCTATTTCCTCTCTCCTGTCTGTTTGGTGGGCGGTGGGCAGGACGGTCCAAAAAACCATTATGTCTCCTTTCCACAGTTGACCATCTACCTCCCGCTGAAAGTAGGTTCCCATCTGTAAACTCTGAGATTTTCTGTTTTGATTTTTGGTCCAGAAAGACTGTGAGTGGGGACAGCTACAAGGAGGTTTAGGCAATGTCTTCCAACCCTCTGTATTATCTTCATCTCTATTTCTTGTATCTCCTCATGCCTTTGCCTGAAGATCTTATTATTTAGATCAGAGCTGACATAGATGTAGCTATTGCATCTGGGATGGTACCTCATATGGTTTACTAGAGTGAAGGGGATGTCTCTTTCCCTTTAAATAGTATATTCTACCCCCATCTGGAAAGATCCATTTGCTAGTTTTCTTTTTTCTTTCTTTTCTTTCTTTTCTTTCCTTTCTTTCTTTCTTTCTTTCTTTCTTTCTTTCTTTCTTTCTTTCTCCCTCTTATTTTCTCTTTCTTTTTCGTCTCTTTCTTCTTTCCTTTTCCTTCTTTCTTTTTTCCTGCCTTCCTTCCTTCCTTTCTTTCTTTCCTTCTTTCCTTTATTCATGCTATGATAGTCCGCATACAGTACTTCGTTAGGTTTTGATCTAGTGTCCCATGATTCATTATTTGCATATAACACCTTTCCATTAAAGAGCACGGCCCTCTTCCAGAAAAGATGAGGTCTTTTCTTATGGGTTCCTCAGCTGCCCATTAGCTGGATTCTGGAGAGAATGGGAAGGAAGTTTCTCTGTCAACTCAGGAATATTCACAGAGAAAATCTTACCTATCAAATCCTATCCCTTGTCACTATGTAAATTGGGATAGTAGGCTTCGGGGAAACGTTTGAGAAAGGGAAGTAAATGAATAAAAGCCACGCAAGAGACGCAGAAGTAAACCTGTTTCAAGAAGCTAATGCTTTTCTGTCGCTTGTGTGCATCTCGGAAGGCGTCCGGACAGGACACGGGCGTGGAGCGTTCACCTGCTCCCCCGCAGCAGCCCCGTCGCTTCGGGATTCCAGGGAGCTTTTCGTCTGCCTCTTTCCCCGTAGCTTTGATTGTTTCCGTGGGGTTACCCCAAGCCTGGAATGAGGGGCCCCATTAGTGGGAAAAGAGCTAATTCGAGACGATATCATTATCTATTCTCTGGTACCATTAATTAACCAGTGGGCCAAGGGCTTGCCATGTGCCACACAGCTGTCACATCAGATGTCTTCCCTGCCACAACCACTAACCGTCACGTCACCGGGGCTACGAGCATGCAGGGAGACACCGAGTGACGGTGTGGCTCATTCATCCCAGGCCGGGGCTCGAGTCCGTGAGGAGTGGGACACCCCGTCGTCATAAAGCAGCTGATCGTGCGCAGGCCCGGAGGGTGGCTGGTACACGGGGTACAGGCTTGACGAAATGGTATAAAATCAAGCACCCCCAACAGAACGGCCAAACAAAGGCCTCTTCCAAAGGCATCTTTACCCCAGACCCTTTCTGCTGGTTAGAGCCCTCGGTAACAGGGCAAGGGGCCGAGATGACCCGAGACCGGACACGTTTAAAGCCAAAGTGGCCATTTAGAGGAAATGACTTCTTACTTGGGGACAGCAGAAAATGTCTGAACGCGTGAGTGATGTGTCTTCCAGCAAACGGCATAAAACAAATGTTGCCAGACCTGCTTCCTCATGTGCTACATTGTGCTTTTATGCATGTGCGCTGTGTGAACAAGCGGGTTAAAAGTTAAACAGCCGCCTAGGGCGAGGAGCCCGCGCACCGCCCAGGTAGGAAATGGGCTCCCTGACTTCCAAACTATTACTCTACGTCTTCAGCGGGAACTAACAGGCACCGGTGTGCAAAAATGTCTTTCCTGAAGGTGCCGGGTATTATGAAATGGGGCTGCTTTAATGTCTGAAATAGCCATCTGACCTTTAATCCAAAGCCATAAATTTATCATTGTCTGAAATTGGTGGACTATCATTCTTATTAAGGCCAGTTTTTAGGATTTAGCATTTACAGAATACTTAGTCTCCAGTGCATGAAAAGAGACTTAAAATTCACTGGGGTGCCCTGGAAAATGGTCGAATGAAAAGGAATTAGCGACTTTGAAACAGGACCTGGTCACGCTGCTGAATCGAGTAACAAAGGCAGGGGGAAAACAATGCCTGGCGAGATGAAGTTAGTCCATATTTCATAAAATGATAAATACCTAGAAGTCATGTTTATGTATAATGAATTACAATCCTTCCACATTTACCTTAGTAACATTTTACGGGGGCTGTATTTTACTCCCAACTACCAATTATGTCATCATTCTGGCATTTACCTGGACGTAATGATACACAGCCAACCCATTCTTGTAACATAATTCACTGCTTAAAAGTGTTTGTAAAGTCACACGGCGCTCCACATACACATAACGACTCGGATATTGCTATTAAATTTTACAGATTAAAGTTTAGTAAACCTTAAAAATCTGATGTTGGTTTCTGGGCATCTTATTAATCCTAAAGGAAAAGATGTTCGGCTATTTAAATGTCAATAATGTGTAACCCTGTAAAAAGTAGACAATGTATAATCCATTATACAACGCCTCACCTACCATTTTAATGGAAGAGAGAGACTTGCTTTTTTAACTGTAAAAGGCAGGTCATTTACACTCTCACTTCTGCCACAATATTATGTCATCTATTAAAATATGAAACTACCCACATAAAACACACACATACACACTTTCACACTGCACACCCCCAAGCCCCGGCGTCTCCCTTTCCTTGACTCGTTAAACTCAGTAAAGAAAATCACAACTGTTACCACTGGTTTGCATTTATTCATCTTAATTTAGGTTTGGGGGGGAAAAAACACAAGGATTCAGATCTTTTTACAGGCTTGTGAGGTCACCAAATTTAAATTACGCCTTTGCCTGTAAAGCACATTAATAAAAAGTACTATACAGAGGGAAATTTAATATGAATGGTTAAAATGCATGGAATTCAGATTTTACTGTCAAACAGCTCAATTAAACAAATTGAATTTTTAAGCAACAAAGGGGAATTGAATCAAATTAGGACCAGAGTGGGATCTGAAATGTGGGCGCGTGTGGCTCCCCAGCAACGAGTGTTCTTTATTTGTTGCCTCGGCTGTTGGAGGAGGCTAGCTCGGGCCGCAGTACAAAAGGATAAAAATGTTCACCGTTGAAACACAGTTTTTGGCTCCCAATAAATCATCTGTCACTTCATCACAGCCCAGTAGATAATGAGCAATAAAGTTTTCACACTCAGGGAATGAGGACACAGACACAAGAAATACAGCTGAGACTATACGTCTGGCTTTTCTGAAAATGGAAGGTGCTTTGTATAAGAAATGGCCCTACGAGCTCCTCAAAGAAGAGCCTGGCTTCGGAACAATACACAATTTACTGCATTAAAAATTAAACCCCATTTATTAGCAACTTTAATGACAACAGTATGTGGAGGTCGATGCATTAAATAAAGAACCATGTTGATCCAGAAATAGCTCCATACTCACAATCCTGCTGGCACAGGGCGGTCTATACAAGGAGTCACTATAATTTTTACTGGCATTATTTGAAATGTTTGTTTATGTGCAAAAAGTATTCCCCATTTAGCATTTAAATAGTGCTAACATATCTGTGGCTCAAAAATAATTTTTATTCAGATGAGTTTCTGGATATTCACGCCCCCACCCCCCACGCACACACAAAAATCAATTGAAAAGAACAAGAAACTTGAACTATCGATTCCAAAATCATATGCCGGTCTATTCCACAAATGCGTCCCTGGTATGTGCAGATGTTCTACAAAGCTTTCACCACAATTACCCTGAATTGTTTCTGACTTTTACTCACCCATCTCAGCAACTTGCACGTGGGTGGGCTACCTTCTAACCAAAACCAACTGGACAGAGAATACACTGGGAAATATGGGCCAGAAAGACGAAAGGGGGGAAAAAGAAGAAAAGAAAGGAAGGAAGGAAAAGCCAACTCACTGTCACACCAGTTGCCCTGCATAAAATAGTTCATCAAAAGTGCTGATTGAACCTGGCACAGTTGAATGTGGGACAGTAAGACGACCCTTCAAAGCAGATCTTGCCTGTGCTGGTCACAAGATTGGCCGCGGGCCCCTGTCCCTGGGGGGGGGGGGGGCATGGGCTGGCTTTGGCCTAGGAAGGAAGACAGAACAAACCTTCCTCTTGTTACAGGAGTTCTGCCTGTGCTCTAATTGTTGAAATGTGTGTATGGGGACCGAGTTAGCCTGAGGGTTCTCTGGTGGGTTCCCAGAGCCATGCTTCGGGAGGTCAGACGATGTGGCTCAGTAGGGTGCCAGTTACAGTTCGAATCACGTGCCCTGGGATTTCTCACCTGGATCCTGCCTCAGAGCCTCTGAGCCTCTGTTCCTCCTTGGAGGTTTATCATTCTCTCCCAAACCGCCCGGAGAGGGCCACGCCGGCCGGGTACCTGGAATGCCACAAGAGCTCTACCTCCCAACTTCTGCTTTGCAGAACTCCTAGGACTATTGTCCAACTCCTAGGACAGATCACACCACAAACCTTGCGGAGGAACAGAAATAAATCATACATTATAAATTAAAACCTGAGTGGAGGGTCTTGCATGGCTCTTTAGCCGTCTGTCAGTGGCAGTTTGGAGGGACCAAGACCAGCAAAATGATGCTGCTTTAAACCAAAGAGAAGAGAAAAATCCAAAAAGCTTCACCACTATATTCACACCCTGGGGAGCTGGGTTCCATGGGGTGGTGGTGCTCTGCCACATGATGTTTCTCCGAGGCCCCTGGACAAGGGGGCAGGGCAAGGGGGTCTGGAGGTGGTGCTTGTTGAAAGTGGAGGAGACACCCCTCTCCCCTTGAGGTGGCCCCAGTGTCGGGCGCTTGGAGGTGGCGGACGCAGGGATGCCTGGAAATGGCATGGGTGACAGGAACTTTAGATCACCATCCAACCCTAAATCTATAAATCTCTTACCTAATTTCACATCTATTCTATAAAAGCCCCTTGATCCAATAGGATCCAAGCATTTTAATTAATGCTGTTTGATCTTATTAACGGGTGTAAAAATATAATCAGACAAATTGCAGCAATTTGCAGTTGAAAGATATTAACTAATACTCTTGCAACAGAAAAAAACATTTCGCTGATATGTAAATAAATGCAAATACAGATCTCCTTGCTGTATTTTGTGCCTAGTTTCTGAGAAAGGCAAGTCACTTTAAATCCTTATTTCTCAGTTGTATTCGTTAAAATAATGCATGTTAATTATATTCTGACATTCATCTGACAAATAACTGATAAGTTACACAATGTAACTACTAATAATCCTTGCAGCCCATTTTATTATCTTATGAAATTAGAGATTGAACATTGATTATGACTAATAGGGGATTTCATCCAATAAAGACAGCACACGAGAAGTATATAAAAAAAATGGGTAGCTGGCTTTTGAATAGCTAAAAGGAGCTACGTTCAGTCATTAATTAGCAAGGACAAATACTCTGGGTGAAGATTGTAATAGTTGTACTTCCTCAGACCCGAGATGAATTATTTATTTCAACCCCAGCTGTACCGTAGAGTACAAGTAGAGTTTGTTTAGTAACAACAGTAGAAATATATTTGCTACAGGGCCAGCCTGGTAACACCGCTTGTTAAGGCGTGCTATTTGTAAGCAAATTTATAGGAAAAGTACGCAATGTCTAATCCTAAACTACTCCAGCCTCAGACTGAAGGGTGATTTTGCAAACGTCCTGCAGCACTCCATCATCCCTTCATTTTAATGTCTTTATTTTATGATTTTGTTGATGAAATACTACGTACCCAGTGCTCAAAATTCCTTTTAGGCTGCAGGCACTGGCTAGCTGACAAGGCAAGCTATATTTTACGGCCGTATATTTCAGCTCTCTCTGTCCAAGTTGGAGGACACAGTAGCCAAGATGGTTTTTCATCGTAGAAATATATTTTCATATTTATTTATTGATTTGACTAATGTATCTATTTTTCAATTCACATGCTTATGTTTCAATCCATTAAAGTGATTCATGGTCAAATAATATGTTATTGCAAGTACAAAGAGGAGATAAAAACCACTGTACATTTGCTATAACATGGGAACAAAAATAATAAAAAAAATTGCATGATTAAATATAGTTTAAATCCCCAAAAGATCAAAACGAAAATGATGTTTTTAATTATTTCACAAAAAGGCATAAAATAAAAGTTTTTTATAAAAAAAAAAGTGCAATGCAATTACCTATGAAATAAGTTTCTCAGTAATAAATATTTTGTGGATGTTTCTTAACAAGATTAAGTACTCAATATGGACTTCGATAAGCCACGAAATTAACAACAAAATAAAACCTAAAATGGGTCTCAATGACTCAGCAGGAGACTAGGTGGCAAAGCTGGTCAGCTCCTGGATATAAGCCTCCATCTCCAAGTGCCTTTCCTGGAGCAACTCAGCGAGCTTAGAATGTTCTTGAGATCTTAGGTTCTGGGGATGAAGATGGACGAACGCACCAGCTTTTCTAACGGACCGCCGCGCTGACCAGCCACCAAAGTGCTGGGAGAGCCTTGAACATTCCATTTGGTTTGACCCTCAAGGGACCCTCCAGTGGAGGAGACTGGGGAGACCTCAGTGCAAGGCTGCTGCTTCTTAGCACCCGTCCCCTTGCAGGCTTGCCACAAATTTCATTCTCCTTGAATGTTCGCTTTATGAATGCTTAGAGATGCAAAATAATTAAAACACCTGTGTGTACACGTGCATGTTTGCGTGTGTGTGTGTGTGTGCACATACGCATCTGGAGACAGAGTATTGCAGGATACAGCATCCTGCTGTGTGATCAGGCTGAGACACAGAAGGCGAAAGAGAAGCAGGTGCATGAGGAAATAGAAAACCTCAACTTGCTCAGGACAAGAGAAGTCACTTGGACTCTTGGAGCAACAACGAGCATTGGCCCCAGGAATCATCTAGCACTGTGGGCAGTGAGCCAGGATGGAAACCGAACACGGACAGTGCAGCGGGATGGAAAGTGGAGCGATTTACCTCAAAGGTGACCAACATGCAGAGGCATTTCTTAGAGGGGAAACAGGACTACAGAGCAGAGAGAGAAGGCCCTGCACGCACGGATCTGGGGCTGTGAAGACCCTGGCTCTCTGCGGAGGCTTTGACCTTTACTGTGGCTGGGATGAGAGGCGCCTGGCTCCAACCAGGACAGGGCACAGCAGGTGAGGGCAAGGCCAAGTCGGTGAGCTCCTTCACTCCTCATTCAGTGAGGTCGACTGAGCTTCTGCCATGTGCCAGGATGGTGGAAGGAGCTGGTGTTAGCCTCCTATGTTTTCCAAATATTTTCTATAAATCTCGCCAGACCTCAGCTGCCTTCCAAAGAAATCTGGAAATAAGGGAATTATTATCGGTGGTTTAGAGAATGGCTACGTGTCATTACTGTATGTGATCTTTTTCTAGGCTAACCCAGAGCGTGGACTTCAGTCTGTAGCTGGCCTCACCCTTAGTGCCCACCTTGCGCCTAGAGCACGGGAGAAGGGACACCCAGGCTGAGCTGATGCTTTCCTCCCGAGAAGGCTGTGCTTAGAGGGGGAGAGCCTGTTCAGACTGCATTCCTACCCTTAGGTGTGCAGAGGACAGAGGAGAGGGAATCAGAGAGAAGCTCTGGACCTGGGATGTTCTTTCCCGGCTGAGCCCTACCCTTTCCTGGTCTTCTGAAGAAGCCAGGAGGTAAGTTCCTGCTCACTGCTCGTCCCAGGCATGTCTCCTCTCTGGACTATGACATCCCGGGCAGAAGGACAGGGGTCGTGTCCCACCCACAGCAGATGTTCAACAGATTTTTGCTAAGTTAAAGAACGAATGAGGTGCCTCATTCTCTAGACCTCACGTGAAGATCCAGATTACAGGGATGTAAGGATGGGCCTATAGAAGAAAGACAAAAATTCCTCACAGTCTCAAAATTTGGAAATACCCATTTAAATATTTTGGTGATTTTTTTTCCTACCTTTGGCCACAATAATTCACATGTTTTACATTAAAACTTGGGAGCGCCTAGGTGGCTTAGTTGGTTAAGCAACTGCTTTCAGCTCAGGTCAGCTCCCTGGAGTCCTGGGATCGAGTCCCCCATGGGATCGAGTCCTGAGCTGGGGGTGTCCCAGCTCAGCAGGGAGCCTGCTTCTCCCTCCGCCCCTCCCCCATCTCATGCTCTCTCTAACGTGCTCTCTCATTCTCTCCCTATCAGGTAAATAAACAAACAAACAAATAAATAAATAAAATCTTTTAAAAAATAAATAAATAAAATAAATTAACCTTGGGTCAAACCCTTCAGTCTGTTTTTCGGACCACATTTTTTACTAAGTATTTTATACTACACGGTATTCCACAAATTTTTTCCACAACAATTTGGAATGGTTGCCTAGCATTTTATGGTATAAATGTACTGTAAATATACACTCTGTTTTCCCGTCACCAAAGATACTGCAATAAAAAAAATCTCTGAAGCCAAGTCTTTATTAACATCCCTAATGATTTCCATAGGACAAAACTTAAAGTAGAATTGAAAATACTGGAAAATCTTTAACCAGGCAGGCCAAGTCATATACCTTCCCGTCAGCTGTGCCAATTTCCCTTCACCCCCCAACATCAGATATTCTCATTAAAATGCTTTTATAAGCAAACATTTATATACGTAATTTTATAAGTAAAAGAGTATTTCATTTTACTTGCATTTCATTACGAGTCAAGTTTAGAGATTTTATGCTTATTGGCTATTTATATTTCTTCTCTTTTATTTAATTACCCTTTTAAATCTTTTGCATATTTTTCTTTCTATAATTTTATTTTTTTAACTTAATATTTATTTGTTTTTGTTGGTCTGTTTAATCACAGAGAAACATAAAGAAGAGAACTAAATTTGTTCAGAATCTCTCTCCAGTAATGTCATTGACATTGCTCAAAAAACGCCTGTACTGGGCGTCTGGGTGGCTCAGGCATCCAGCTTCTGCTTCAGCAAGGATCATGATTCCCGGATCCTGGGATTGAGCCCCAAATGGGGCTCCCTGCTCCACGGGGGGCCTGCTACTCCCTCTGTCACTCCCCCTGCTTGTGTTCCCTCTCTTGCTCTGTCTCTCTCTGTCAAATAAATAAATAAAATCCTTAAAAAAAAAAAATGCCTGTGCAAGATCAGAAAATTCTACAATATGCCTCCTTTCTATCCCCAGGGCCCATGCCGGTTCCTCTTCTCAAATCCTGTACCGGAAAGCCGTGTTCCTTGATTCCTACCACACATACTC
>NC_081560.1:188703325-188723755 GCF_022355385.1 Mustela nigripes
CACACACGCATGCACGCACACATCTCACACACGCACGCACACACACATCTCACACACGCATGCACGCACACATCTCACACACGCACGCACACACACATCTCACACACGCACGCACACACACATCTCACACACGCACGCACACAAACATCTCACACACGCATGCACACACACAGTGCTTTGCCTTGTTTTCATGCTTCATAGCAGAGAATAGAGACATTCCCATATAATCATACCAGAGTCAAACCGTATTCTTTTTCCCGAGTGCTTAAGATCACTAGTGCCTCAGCGCTAGACACATTGAGTGTCTTTATCTGGGTTTTGTTATTTTAACAGGATGGGAACAAAAGTGTGTGTGTGTGCATGTGTGTGCGTGTGCGTGGAGAAAGAGACAGAGGGGCCCTTTGTGAGTGCGACGGTAAATGCCTAAAGGTGGGCATGTCTGGTTTATATTTTTCTTAGCGATTTGAAGAATTCTAACATACTGAAGATGTTAACACCTGAACTGTAATATAAGCTGCAAACATTTTTTGTAATTTGCGATCTAATTTTTTAACTTAAAAATGTATTTTATAATTTCAAGCCCATCCATTTTTCTTGGTTTCTACATTTGATTTGCAAAAGCCTTTGCTTACAGAAAGATTAAGTCACCTTTTACTTAGATTTTGGTATTAATATAGAAGAGATCCATTCCTAAACTTAAAATATTGACCCTCCTGGTGCTCGTTTTAAGTCTAATCATAAAACAGGGATCTAACTTTTCTTTTCCCAAATGCTTAGCTAGTGGCCCCAAACTATTTGCTGAATAACCCTTTCTCTCCTTACTACCTGAAAATGTCATCTCGGTTACATCTAAATCATTTATGTCTCTCCCTGAAATTTCTTTCTGTGCTATTGATCCATTTACCGTGCACCACGAGCACATTGTTTTAATCACTCTAGTATTCTAATATCTAGGAGGTCAAGTCCTCTCTCATTTTTCTTGTTTTTCAAAATTTCCTTGGCTCCTCTCAGCCATTTATTTTTCCAGATGAACTTTAACAACATTCTGTTAAGTTCCACCCTGAATCCCGCTGGGACTAGAATTGGATATTCATTGAATTTGTGGATGAATTAGGCGAAAGTTGACATCTGCACTACTAAATCTTCTCGTACACGGACATGATTCTTTATATTCATTTAAGTCTTTTTTTTTCCCCCATTTCCTTGGCAAAGTTTTATAATTTTTAGGACTTTTCCAGGACACTTTGTAATTTTATTCAGACTTATTTTATATTTCTGTCACTATTGTAAATAAGATGATTTTGCCTGGAATGCATGTTCTATGCAGCTTCTGGTTGTTCTGTGTGAAATAGGAATCTGCTAATTTATGCATATTAGCTATAAATAAATAAAAGCTATAAAAAGTTTTAGTTGACATGGTTAAATATTCACTAAAAAGCAGCTAAAATTGTCTTGGTGACTCTAATGTGGTTTCAGTTTTCTTTAGATTTCAGTGTTGGGTCAACGGGAAACCATTCTAATCATTTCTCTTCCTTTCTAGTAATTCTGTGTCCTTTTCCTAACACTTACAAAATAGCCTATTAATGTAACTGATAATTTATTAAACACTACATCTGAAACTAATGATGTACTATACATTGCCCAATTGAATTTAAATTTTAAAAAAATAAAATAAAACTTAAAAATAGACTATTTAAATAGGAATCACAATGACCATCTTGTCTTGTTCTTAACTGTAAAAGATATGATTCTAATGAGACCAGGCAGGCACGGAGCTGATGATCTTATGAAATACTATTTCCATGCTTAGGACATGTCCCCTTTTTCTCCTTGCTGTTATTATTGAGAAGAAAAATGTTCAATTTTATCAGATAACCTGCCTGCATCAAATGCATTAAGCACACGTGTTTTTATCTGTATTCTACAAATGGGGTGGATTCTCCCAGATTTCTTCGGGATGATTCACGCTTGCACACAATGAACACTATGAAGTCTCATTCTCAAAAGCTTAGAATCTGGACTCAGAGCAATTTAAGTTTGAATCTCATCCCTACGACTTCCTGGTTCCGAGATAATGAACTTGACCCCATCAAGCCGTCAGGCCTTCCTCCTCTTGAAGGACAGTCGCCAAGGAGTCGGTGAGGTTCGTGTATACGAGCCTCCACAGGAACGTCCTCATTATTTTCATTATTTTTTAACACCCTGTTCCTTTCAGTTTGGTAATAATTTGTTTAGGACTTTTCCATGGTGAAACTGATTATACCTTTTTTCTATATCTGTATCAAAATTCGGTATCAAGAATCTTCTATTTTTATAAAATGAATTGAGAAGATTTCCTTCTGTCCTATGCTCAGAAATGGTTTTTAACAAGTAGAAATTAATCATAGGTTGAGAGATGCAAAGAAGTGAAAATCACCCTTGAAACCATTACATTTGGCTGTTATACTTTCGGGTGGTAAAAGGTAAATTGTTTGGTTTGTGTCCTGTTGCATTTGGTGACATGGCCAGTCAGAGCCTCTGCTCGTAGCCTGAGTCGACTTTAATCATACATATTCCTGGGAACCCATGGCGTCATCACGATTCTCAACTATATTCAGACAAACTTTTTATCATCTCTGTGTCTTGCGTGAATGGTCCCGCAATGCAACCTCATGCATTTGGAAGGTGATTTGTTTTATTTTGTTTGATCGTATAAAATCCTTATCAGAGCCTTTCCCTACGAGTCTCAGGTAAGTTCACGCTGCATCATGTTGTCTTCTTTGACAGAATGGTCTGTTTTTGTTTTTATGGTTGTTAAGGATAATTGTTAGCAGCTATCAGCATATTGGTATAGCCGTGGACACACCCCAGGAGGCTTCTCAGGACAATTCTTATATTATTCACTTCAATAACTGAACCTCGTTTCTCCTTCACCATTTTTAGTAACCTGCCCTTTTCATACTCAGGAAAAGAATTTTTTTTTTTTTTAATTTTCGTGTGTTGTCATAGTTTTTTAAACTATTGTTTCTTTCTAGTTTCATTGCATTGTCATGAGAGACTGTGTCACAATAAAACATTCCTTTGGGGGGAATATATGGGTGCTTTCTTTTGGAGTAAATGGTACATTCTTAAAAATGTTCTGTGTAAGACTGATGAATCATAGGCTTGTACCCCTGAAACAAATAATACAATAAAAAAATGTTCAAAAAAATGTTCTATGGATATTTAAAAATACTGTATATTCTTTATGGGTACAAATTTAAATATATTAGCTCTATTACTAATGTTTTATATACTAATTATATTGTTGAAATTTCCTATAGGGCACTTTTTTACTTGATGCTAAGATAAAGTATGTTAAACCCCCCACTGACATTGTAATTTTGATACTCATGAATGTCTAGCAGCATTCCCTTTATATATTTTAACGTGTCTCTAATGAAAATCTAATGTGTTGTTCTGTCGTGGCTTATGTCTGTTGAACCAACAAGAAGGGCCACCAGGGGCCACAAAAGACTTTGCTTTCTCTCCTCCCACGCTGCCCCACCTCCCACCGTCCACACCCGTGGGAGTCTGGAGGAGGTTGCTGGGCCCTGGCTCTACTCTGATGGCTCCACCCCTCCTCTTTTAACTCAACCTGTACCATCTGTCATCTTGCTGTACCTGTACCTCCTAAGCACTCAGAAATGGCAGATGAATGAGTAGGTTTGGAAGGAGGACAAAGAATTCATGCCTCGGCTCAGATTCACCTCTAGATTATGATTGGATCCTTCTCCCCTCCAGGCTCCTGGCCCTGGCACACCGGTGGCGGGAGTGGGGGCATTAATGACACACAAGCAAATGAGCTACTCAGAGCCTCTTGTTACGCCCGTCACCTGTGGACCCAGCTGTCGCTGACATGAGGAGGTTCAAAGTCTCCGTATTTGCCTGACGGACGGAGCAGCCTCAGGGGTGGGGTGGGTTGTGTCGCCTTCCTGAGCCATCCAAACACCTCACACCCACAAACGGCTGGGCCGTCACTCCACAGCAGGGTGTCCGCGTTCCTGGATGCCCTCGGTCTCCCCAACGGCTCTCTCCCTGGAAAGTTCGTATCTGGGCTTCAACTGAGAACCTCTCAAGAGGTGGGAAAGCTCAGGCATGAAAACAGAGTCAACCCTGCCTGGTTCCTCGGCACAGGTGTTTAGATTTAAGAAGGACTCCAGCATGTACTCCAAATCCTGCCCACGCCTTACGCTTTTCTACCCCTTGTCCTTGGTTCTTAGAAGTATCAGACAAGGAGCTGATGAAGAATGAAAACACCGAGTTTTAAGGGACACTATTTAACCCTGAGAGTGGCTTAGACATGTCGGATGATCAAAAAAAAGTCCCAGACTCATGTCTTCATAAACAGCGAGGGACACCTCTCCGCACATGCCCCTCTGTGACAAGCAGCACAAATCAATGACTGATGTGCCTAAAACCCACAGAAACAGAAATATCTGACTTCAGTAAGAATGTGTGAAACTTCACAGATGTCACTCAACTGGCTTTGAAAAACATTTTGGTCTAAAATATTTAGATGGAAAATGTAGAGAAGGCATCTAAAAGTGACAAGTGTGTGTTAATTGAAGAACACACAATGAGCACAAATAGCGGAACGGACTCCGCTTTCTCCAGGAGGCGCACTGTCTAGAAGAAGAGACCGAGGCCCCAAGAAGAACCAGCGCCAGGCGTGGTCGTTTTAGGTAAGCCTGGGGTAAATTTCTCTAGCAACCTGATTCCACCAAACCAGAAGGAAAAGTATTTATGACTTGAGCCATAACGCCATTTACAACACCCTTAGAATTCTACAGTCAAACACCAACAACGAACCCCGTGGCTTTCCAGCATGATTCTGTCTCCTCAACTGAACAGAAACTCCTGGAGGAATGACTGGGATCTAGGACAACGCCTTCCTACCTTTCCAGTGTGTGTCTGCTCAAGCACATGTTCTAGAATCCTGAGAGCAAACTGGCAGATCTTGCGGCTGTTTATGTGCAGGAGTATGGTTTCAAGAAACGTGCATCCCCTCATGTGGTCTGTGGAGCAAACCCCCCTGTGAGGAGAGGTAAGACCCTCAAGCTGAGTGGGCAGGACCCCTCCCCCGAGGTAAGGGGAAGATCCCAAGAGGCAGTGTTTGCCAGGGGGTGCCAGCCGGCGCTCGGACCACAGTCGGGGAGGGACGTTGGCTCCTGCATCACTTTTCTTTTTCTTTTTCTTTTCCTTTTCCTTTTTTTTTTCTTTGCTTCGGGATGTTTCTTCACTTAATGCTAAACAAAGCCCCTGAATGTGGAGGAGTCTGCTCATTCAGCGTTAGAAGGCACTTGGTCCCAGTGGTCACTAGCACGGGAAGTAGACGGAGAGAGGACGGTGCTCCCGCACCAGGAGTCCCAGCCGCCGTGCTCCAGAGCGAAAGGGGAAACCGCGTGGTTCAAGTCAGGGCGAAGAAAGTGGAGACCTGGGTGGAACGTGCTTTAATCAGCAGAGACGGGAGCCCAGCACCCAGGACAGGGGTCGTGGTTTAGCCACCGCACAGTGGAGGCGCGGGTGGAGACTCGACTGTGACCGCACCGTCAGTGGCCGCATCGTCAGTGGCCACACCGTCAGTGGCCGCACCATCAGTGGCTGCACGTCAGTGACCGCCCTGTCAGTGGCCGCCCCATCAGTGGCCACACCGTCAGTGACCGACCGTCAGTGGCCGCACCGTCATGTGCCCGAGAAGCAGGAACGCGGCTCTGAAGTCCTCTCCTTCATCTCTGCGTTTGCTCCAGTTTCCCGTAACCATAGCAGCAAGTAAGCGCTCGTTCCCTCGCCCCAGCTCTACTGAAAATGCACTTACCTTTTTTGAGTAAAACTTGCCTACGTGCTCCGTCTGCACGAGACTCCTTTGAAAGTCTTCAAGTGATGCTCCGTGGAAGGGGGTGACACAGGGACATCTACTCTGGTGCCTTGTGCCTTGGACCCCCGTTTCAAGGATGTGCGCTTGTGTGCCAGAGCCGCCATCAGAAAGTGCCGCCCTCTGGGCGGGAAACAAGAGCAGCTGACTCTCTCTCCGCCGTGAGGGCCAGACCTGCGTCCACGGGGTGGGCAGGGCGGATCCCTTCCGCGGGCAGAGAGACAATCCATCCTGGGCCTCTCCCGGCTTCCGGGGCCGGCGGCCGTCCTTGGCCATTCCCTGGCTTGTGGAAGGATCACTCCAATCTCTGTCTTCATCTTAGCATGGGTCTGTCCCCCTGAGCCTCTCCATGGGCCTGATGCCAGTCGGATGGGAGTGGAGCCCACTCTACTCCGTTACGATCTCATCCGGACTGATTACACCAAAAATGACACTATTTCCACATGAGAGGTTCTGAGAAGGGCATGAAATTTGGGGAGGGTGACCATTCTCCAATCCAGGACAGTAAGAATTTGACCTTGTTTTTTTTAAAGATTGCATTTATTTATTTATTTATTTATTTGAGAGGGAGAGAGAGAGAGAGCGCACAAGCAGGGCGAGCAGCAGAGCGAGAGGGAGAAGCAGACTCCCCGCAGAGCAGGGCCCCTGAAGCCGGACTCGATGCCAGGGGCCTGAGATCATGACCTGAGCCGAAGGCAGATGTTTCACCCACTGAGCCACCCAGGCTCCCCTGACCCTGATTCTCAATATACAACTCTTCCCACGCCTGGCTCTGCACCCCGAGCAAAGAGATCATCTGAGAACCACGGTGCGGGTGATGGATTTCGTCTGACCCCATTTTACCCCCAGTTCGGGCTGAAGGTATCAGTCTGCCCAGGTTCTCAGAACATGTGGGCTGTGACTCCTTGATCGACTTTCGCAGACACTCAGCCACCACTCACGGTGCCAGAAACCCCGTGGAAAGGGCGGCCAATGACAGGAGCACTGTGGGGCCCACCTTGTGTCAGTGTGTGTCTCAGAAAGAGTTAATCTCCAGAAGCAAAGGCTATGGAGTCAGTGAAGACAGTCGCCCGGGGAACCGTGCCGTTCAGCCCTAGCAGGATCCCTTCTGAGCACAGGCCGGCAAATGCTGGCATGGAAAGGAGCCCCAAATGAGCCAGGAAGTCTTCCACTCCATCATGAAGAATTGTTCTCTGGAGTGGGTACCAGTGGGGACGTGTTTGAAACACTTACCATATGTGCCCGGGAAGGGTCTAATTTGTCCATCTTGAAATTTTGCCTTTCTTTTGAAAGGATAGTTAATTTAAAGTAATTTGTTTCACAGGTGAAGCCTTTTTCCGAGTGTTTAATACATCACCCTTGGTTGCCTAAACAATTAGAAATTGTCACCAAAGAAAAATGTCGCAGTTCATGTAAATAAGTGTTTACCTAAAGGACTGGGAACCCACCAGAGTCAGCACACTTTAATGAGGCATGACAATGGAGAGAAAGGCAGGGCTCCACTGCAGCTGCTAGAGCTGACATTGCTTATGGTAAAAATTGGCCAAAACAACTATTATTTGTTTTTTTCTTGTCAGAAATAATGTAGCTTGAAAATTTTCAACAGGCAACATGAGTCCGGACCATTTGTTACTTCTAATGGCCTAATTGTTCTCCTGGCAGATATAAAAAATTGGGGCACTTATGTCATTTACCTAAATTTCTAATTAATGCAATGACAAAAGAGAAATTGGAGCAGCAAAAAAAAAAAGAAAAGAAAAGAAAGAGAGAGAAAAAGGAAAAAAGAGAAGTCGAAGCCCGCCCCTCTCTGCGCGCTGTCTCCGTGGACTTGGCAGCTACTTGCCTCACTGCAGGTCTCCGTCATCACCAAATACCGTTTGCTTCCACAGAAGGAGGGAAAGATAGAGACTATTTGCTCAGATTCCTCAGGAAACAGGGCACTGTCTTCTCAACAACCTACAAAACATCCCACTGGAAGGAAAGGTGAGTTGCGCGAGTTACCATTTCCCGGAGAATCTCTATTTGTCCCATCCCTGAGTGCAAGGAGCCCTCGAGCCCCGCCTCCTCAACTCCAACACAGACCCCAGTCTGCAAACGTGCAATCAGTCACTGAATTCAAGCCTCGGGTGCACCAGGATTCACCTGACACCGGAACATTCCCACAACTGTGCATTGTTGTAAAGCAGCTCACTTCCAGCAAAGTCCCAACATTGTGTCTGCTGGACCCATGATGACATTTTTTTCAAAACACTTCCTCCTCAAGCAGAGGAAGAGACACATTCCAGAATTATTCTAATTATGGCTGACATTAACGAAGCCGTGGTCATGCAAAACATTTTCTGTTCTGTGTTCCCGGAATAGTGATTGCGTGCGATGTTTGGTGGAATAAAAGTTGGATAATCTGGGCAAGTTACACGATCTTTCCTTAGATGCAATGACCACTAGAAAGGTGAAAGTTCTCAGAATACTGTAGTGCAGAAACCTCTTTCAAGACATGTGGCTCATCATTTCCTAATGTATTGGACCTTACAGTTCTTATTTTTAGTTGAAAAAAAAAAGGTCACATATTGCAGAAAAAATATCTGAGAGCTTTAACCCTGCTGTTGAGGTCCTTGACGGGTTTTCGAAGCTCTCCAGTCTAGTGAGAACACCAGTAATTGGATGAAGAGACATGAGACCAATGAAACACAGGCAAGGACGCTGGAACACAGTAAGTGCCTAATAAATACTAGCTGGACGGTGCGGGAGGAAGAGGGAGAAATTCAACCACAAACGCCTTCTGAAAATTTCCCCCATGGCTTATAGGATCAGAGGCCTTGTCTTTGGACTTGTGGCCTCCACAACCGTGAGACAATAGGTTCCTATACTTCTAAGCCCCCGTTTGTGGTCGTTTGCTATGGCAGCCCTGGGAAGCCGGCCTGAGCATGATGGTATGAGCAGGTATCTAAGAACACTCGTCAAGTTCCCTCCTTCAGTGTATGCGCCCCTAAACGCCACATTCTGGAGTCCCTTAGCAGCTCCTACATGAAGCCTTTCGGGCTTTCTAAAGCAGTCTATGGCCTCAGTGTATATTCCAGCTTCTCAAACGTGACAGTCCACGCTGAACGGGGCACTCCCATGTGGTGGAGTTAAGACAGCAGGCAGAGCTTTCTACCCTTGAGACACAAATATTTAGCAATCGCAGAGCTGCTATGTCTTGAATCATGATCAAGTGGGTCACGGAAGCACCAGGGAGCCCCAACCCTGGCTTCTCTTTCTTCTCTTCTCCAGCGGATGGCGTCCACTCCTACGATTTTAAATATGACCATGGTACTGAAGACCCACATTCCCCTGCCAGTCTGTCCATATCTTGTATTAGAGATCTCTGTTTGGAGACCTCAACGGAAACTCCACTTGTGCAAAATGGACCTTTTGAGTCTCCTGTGACTTACCCTCACTCGGCTTCCAGCCAGCTGTCCCCACTCCACGGGGTCAGAGCGTCCTTCCAGTTGATCACTCGGAAAACCAAGCAGTCTTTCTGGGTAGCATGTGCCGTAGGGTCTCCCCACAAAACACCTGCTGTCTTCTGCCCGCACCGGAGTTATGGCCACCACCCACTCCCTCCCGAGCCCCTGCAATGGCCCGTCTATGCTCTCCCTTCCTGCCTCCTGACTCCCTCCTCTCCATTCTCCTGAAAACCCATTTTAACCTGAAAACGTAGCACGCAGCGGTGCTAAGTGTACGAGTGAACAGATGTTATTTCTTGCCATAAAACCCTTCCAAGGAATCACAGTAGAGTGAACATATAGCCTCACCTCCTGAAAGTGGTCTCGGTGACACTGAATCACCCATAACCTTCTTGTCTGTCCATACTTTGGGTCCCTATGGTTTCTATCCCCGGTAATACATAACCCCCATGGTCATCGTATAGAGGAGTCAGAATATTTCCTTTAAATTATCACTTTCAAGATTCTTTTTATATTCGAATAAGCTTTTTTATTTTGTTTTACTTTGGTTGTGTTATTTTAGTCACCATAACATACATCATTAGTTTTCGATGCAGTATTCCGGGATTCTTTGTTTATGCACCACACCCAGTGCTCCATGCAATCCGTGCCCTCCTGAGTACCCACCACCGGGCTCCCCCATCCACTTGCTCCCCTGCCTTCCAAAACCCTCAGTTGGTTTCTCAGAGTCCACAGTCTTTAATGGTTCGTCTTCCCCTCCAATTTGCCCCAATTCACTTTTCTTTCCTTTCTCCTAATGTCCTCCATGTTATTCCTTATGCTCCACAAGTAAGGGAAACTATATAATAATTTACTTTCTCTGCCTGACTTATTTCACTCAGCATAATGTCCTCCAGTCCTGTCTATGATGATGCAAAAGTTGGGTGTTCATCCTTTCTGATGGCTCAGTAATATTCCATTGTGTATATGGGCCATATCTTCTTTATCCATTCATCTGTTGAGATTCTTGCTACATGTTGACAAACTGTTCTACAGAAAGGAGAAATTATCTCCTATTCTGGACAGTAGGAAATCTGTTCATATTATCGTACCTTGATCAGTTTTCTGGGGATGCCTTTACAAAGCACCACAAAGTTCTAGAGTGGCCTAGGACAACAGGACTGGTGGTTTCATGGTTCTGGAGGTCCCCTGCAATCAAGGTGTGACCAGCAACACCTAACCTCTGCCAGCTCTAGGATACAGTCCTTCCTTGCGTCTTCCAGCTGCTGGTGTTTGCTGGCCATCCTTGGCAACCTTGGTGTATAGTCACCGGGTCCTGTCACATGGCTATCTTCTCCCTGGTGTTCTTGAATTGTCTTATCACCTGTGTTTCTGTCTCTGTGTCCAAATTTCCCCTTTTCACATATTGGATTAGAGCTCTCCCTGTGGACCTCCTTTTAACTTGATTGCCTCTGTGAAGACCCTATTTCCGAATGAGATTGAATTCTGACCCACAGGGTTTTGGGAAAGACACGACTCAGCCAAAAACAATGCGTTGACCAACATTCTGTATCATCACATCCACAAAAATAGTGTCAGCCTGCTCATTTCTCATGGTCTGAATGTCTATCTGTATATTCAGGGTAGACTCGTCTACTTGTTCATGCTACTTCATCACTGGGCCTTCTTTTGTGAACATCCTCACCACATTCAGTCCTGACAGAAGTTCTTCTAAGCATCTTACTCACCTTTCTGGCCCCTGCCCACTGGAGGAGAGCTGATGCCCTGTTCACGAGAGGAATTATGAAGCAAGGCTTTCCTTCCTCCAGTCACTGGTGGGGCACACACTTTGCAAGCATGAACATGATTAACTTACTTCTTCATAGGAAGACTAGGTCTATTGCCAAACAAGATTGGCGATAGCTAAAAGTTTCCGAACGCCCAGCAGAAATTCTAGGAAAGGATATTTCTCATTTGTTAAGTGAAAACTACCCAACAACGCTCCTTCTGTGTGACTCATTTCTACCTATAATAGCCTCAATTACCTCAAACTACCTAGCAGTGCCCATTTTTAAAAGCTTTTTTATTCATTCCCACTAAACAGTCCAAGTGCTATTATTATGTGAAGTGTCAATTTTTTTTAAACCATTGAACTGTATTATATTAAAGCAATAAAAGTGATTATCTAGTCCAAACCCCTCCAATTTACCAAGGAGGAAAAGGAGACTTAGGGGGTTAAGCCTAAGATTACAAGGACAATGAGTGGGATGAAGCCTGGCGGGAACACCAAGAGCCCAGCTCTCAGCTCAGGCTTTCCAGACCATGTCTTTTGCCACAGTTGACCTTAAGATATATCTCAAGTGATTAAGGTTCTTGTTCAAAGGGGTGGTGGTGACTGTGACATTAGGAGCATGTGGCTGCCCTGTGTCAGTTCTTTGCTCCCATTACTCATGTGATGCTTGGGACAGCCCTCTGCTGAAGGCATAGTTCCACCTTGGGAGTGGGGCAGGGGGTTCTGGAGTTCACAAGCCACTGTCCCATCCACAGACAGTGAGTTCCCAGGCAGTGGCTGCAGTGAGACCGTGACTCAGTGGCCAGGAGGTAACCCTAGCTTCTTGGATGAGTTAGCCTTCCCGACTTCCTCCAAGACATTTCTCCATACAGACATTTTCTGGGATGTGAACTTCCTCGGGATGAAAGACTTACTAATATAGTCACTGAGAAAAAGCACGTGTAATTCTGGAGCCTTAATCCTGAAGGAGGACCCTCCATGTCCTCACTGCTAAACACATTTTCTTTTTCTCTCCCCGTAAACTGAAAACATTTGCATTTCTGAGCCTGAGCCATAAGGTTAAATTTCCGTGAACATTTACAAAGAGCTTATAAAGAGGTATTTTCTGTCTTGCATCGACAGGTAACAGTCCCCTTCCAGGTGAAACTGTATCTTGGCGGAGGAATCAGTGTTTTTATCTTCGTTGTTATAGGTGCAGCCTTATTGAATCTGTTCATACTTTTACTGTTAATAATTAAGTCGTGAGCCTTATTTCTTAATCCCGTTTTATCCTCACTACTCGTCCTAATCGTTCTTAACATTAAAGGATTAGTGCTCAGGGTGCAACTGGACAAATAATGATCCACCTCGGAGAAGATGCTCCTCCACAAAGAGTGCGGGAGCCATTTTCCTTGACAAGTAGGCTTGGCAAGGAGGGCCAATGGTCTTGAATGTGTTTTAAAAGTGGAACAATGTCCTTGCACGGCAATTTCTCCTCAATAACAGATGGGTAGCCTTCCCCCGGGGAAGGGGGCAGCATCTCGTGACATTTTCCATAAAGATGATCCCGAAGTCTCCTGCTGCAGGAAACTAAGTCCGTCCTCATGGAGCACCGCCACGTTCCTTCCACTGGAAAAACCAAATATCCTGTCATGCGATTCCCACTCTTCAGCTTCTTCAAAGTCCAGTGAGAGATGGGACACACCAGACCCTTGAGCTTTCTGTTGGCGGCTCAGTGTCAGCGACCCTGTCCTGCCCGCGCTGAGGGAGCTGAGCAAGGGGATGCTCGGTCTCAGCCGCCCCTCGAGTGAGGTTTCCCGTGAGGGAGGATCAGAGCACAGCCTGATCCATGCTGCAGCTGAGCTGCTTTGGGGAGAAAGAGCCACTATCCATTTCTTTTCTTGTTAAAGAGGGAAAAGAAAGCCCTCTCTGTTGGAGAGAAATTACTTTAACCATTGAAGAATAACATTGTTCATCCAGGGAAAACTTGGAGTCAAAACCATAACACCTTATTACTGGCAGATTCCAAGCCAGCCAAAGATGCAGCAGAACACACACTGATGTCCACAGCCCCGGGGAGATTGTCTGTCAGAACAAGCAGTGGGATTTCTCTCTGCTCTCCTTGCTCACACACCATCAAAACCAAACACACACAGGCATCGCCATTACACTTTGCCTTGGATTTGCAGGAGCATCTCCTTAACATAAGGAAGTGTGGTGGCCACTGCTGTGCAGATGATTGGCAAGACTCTGTGCCCTCAGGAGGGAAGGGCTGAATAGGAGAGTGCCACCCAAGGAATGCTCATGGCTTTGGGGCACAGCAGATCTGGAGGTGACCTCTTCCTCTGCCATGTCCAGTCTAGGTAGCCTTGAGCCACTTACTTAAACTCCTAGAGACTCAGTATCCTCGTTGGCAAAAGTGGGATGAGAAGTATCTGTTCTTCAAAGGCTGGAAACATTAAATAAGATAACAGGTATAGATGTGCAGATGAATATCTATGATGGCGACAGACACTCATTAAACAGCCACCATGATTACTGTTAAAATGAAACTCTGTTGTCGGTAGTAAACCAAGCTAAAAGGAGTCTGCACTGGTAGACTGCTATTCATTATGATTTTAATTATCAATGTAAGTGTTAGGACTTCTAACCGGAATCATTTAAAGAAAAATGTTACAAGAGTAACTTAAATAGCTTGTCATCTATTTTTAAATATACTATATCCTGGTTGAAGACTTTAGCTAAATAGTTTATCAATTTTTTTATTTTATATTTCTCTTCTATGAAATAGAGACTATTTTCTAAAACATGAGGGGGGCAAACCCTCAAAAAACACCAGGATACACTGTTAGTCAAGGAGAAAAACCATAGTATATAATGAGTGTGCAATAAAATATTCGTTGAAATTATGGAAGTTATATGAAAACACAGAAATACCTGTCTTCAATGTGTTACCAAAAATATTTCTGAGTCTGTTGTCAATAAAAGAGTGCAATAACCCTAGTAATAACATTTTTAAACATATTTTTCATTCTTTCAATATTCAAAGGTGTATCAAGTACCTAGTATATGCCTGTATATTGGGACCATGAATGTACTGAGAAAACAGAGCTTGGGACTTGAGATCTAGTGAGAAAGACAGACAGCATTTTTTTTTTTTAAATACTAATTTGTCTATGCCATAACAGGAGAACATATAAGATGTACGGAGAGCACATGAAAAAAGACATCCACACAGTTCTGCTGAAATCAAAAGAAACTTGAGAGAAGAGGCAAAGCCTGAGTTTGAGACTGGGAAAAACACATGTGCACACACACACAAGAACTCATGGACCAGGGGATGAGCATCCCAGGTAGGGTGGGTGTTGTGTGAGAAGAGGAGGCTGAGAGAGCACACAGCCTGTTTGGTACCAACAGGATCCGTCGTGATGACCACACAGGGAGTAGTGAGGAGATGAAGGGGCCATATCAGGAAAGGCCTGGTAAGCCATGTGAATGAGGTCCCACTTTACCTTTGGATAAGGAAAACATTGATTCAGCCGAAAGCTAACAACAGCCACAGGGAAACATGACTAGAAGAGATGAAACGGAAGCAATTAGACCAGTAAAGAAGCAGTTAGCAGTTTGGCCAAGAAACTATTTAGAATAGGGAAGAGACAGAGCTTTGGATGAGGTTTCTGGCTCAGGTATCTGGGTTGAAAGTGAAGTTATTGCCCAACAGCAGAGGTCTCACAGGAGGGGGCCAGGTTAGGAAGGGTGGAAGGAGAATTTATGAGTTAACTTTTGGTCATAACGACTTTTGATCGCCTCAGGGATATACTGATAAAGAAATCCACAAGACAGTTGGATATATGTGTCTAGAGCTTATATCAATATAAAAGGTGTTAATGGGAGAGCAGATTTATGAGAATATATAAGATTACCCAGGGATAACTTAAAGAGAAATAAGAAAGGTCCAAGGAAGGATCTTGAGAAATGACCAACATTCAGGGTCAGCTGAATAAAAACTAATTCACAAGGAAGAATCAGTAGAACGTGAGTAGAATCTTAGGAAAAGTTGTTTGAAAGCTTATAGCAGATTCAGATTCCTGCATAGTTAGAAAGGCAAAGAAAAAAAGAGTTTCAAAAAGAGAACTGGTTGAAGAAAATATAGGTATGACAAGTATACATAGGGCAAGGAGTTCTTCTTAAGTATATTAATAAGGGTGGAAATTATAAAAGATGAATTAAAAACTTCCAGATGATAGATTTATAAGATTTAATACGTGAATAATTCATATGAAGTGTAAGTGGATAAAGTTTTCTCATTAAAAGAAAAAGTGTCAGTCTAGATAAAAACAAAAAGAACCCAACATTATGCTACTTCAAGAGATACATCCTAAATATTAGAACACAGAAAGCATAAAGTAAAAGGATAGAAAGTTATGTTGTAAAAACCCTAACCAAAAGAAAGCTCATGTGCATATATTGATATAATAATAAGTAGATTTTGAAACAGGGAAATCCTTTCATTTTCCTCCCCAGTATTGCCAGACTTAATGATTTAATGGATCAGTTCATTGGAAAGAAATAGCAATTATAAGTGTATATTCACCTACTAATTTAATTTCAAAATCCATGAGTCAAAAATTGATAGAACCAAAGGAGAAATAGACAAATCTATAACCACAGAAGAGATTTTAACATATCTCTTAAGTAATTGGTAACATAAGCAAAAAAAAAAAAAAAAAAAAGATGTAGAAGATGAGAACAACATGAATAATATGTTTGTTTTAATTGGCATATGCAGAACATTTTACCCATCTGTGTCAGAATAAACTTTCATTTCAAATGAAGATGGAACATTTATTGACATAGACCATGCTTTGGGTCACTGAACAAATCTCAGTGAATTTGAAAGGATTAAAATCATTCAGAGTATGTTCTCTGATGATAGTGTATGTAAGTTAGAAAATCATGATAAAAAGATACGTAAAAAAATTTCCAAATATTTGTAAATAAAGCTATATACTAATGAATATCTAAATAATACAAATTAAAAATTTTGAGCTAAACATAACAAAAATAAATAACAAAACATATTAAAACATATAAGATGTAGCTATAGCAGTGGTTAGAAAAAAATTATTATCTTGATTTATGTTTCAGAAAAAAAAAGAAGACACACTAAAAATTAAATACTAAGCATTCATCTCAAGAAAAAAAACTGAGCAAACTTAGTCCAAGAAAAGTGGAAGAAAAGAAATAATGAGCTGAGAGCAGAAGTCAATGAAATGTAAAGCAAACAGACAATAAGTAGAATTTACTTGGAATTTTGAGAAAAACAAAAATTATAAGCCCTTAGAAATGCTGACCAAGAAGAGGGACAAAGAATGAAAGTGCAAAGTGCCTGATATTAGGAATGCAAGAGTGGACATCACCACAGATTCTACAGACATTACTAACATAATAAGAGGGCATTGTGGACACCTTTATGATAGTAATTGAAAATACAGATAGATTGTATAGATTCATTTTAGAAATACAGCCTACCAAACTGACGCAAGAAGAAACAAAAAATTGGAATAGTCCTATATGAATAACTAAAATGAATTCTTCATTAACAACCTTCCCATGAAAATAACTCAAGACCCAAAAAACTTTATTGTTGAGTTCTCCCAAACATCTAAGAAAGAAATGATAACAAATTCACACAAACTACCTTAGAGAACAGAAAGAAAGCAAACACCTCCCAATTTGCTTTTGTCTATCAAATGCCAAATGTAACTTATAAAGCAAAAAATATATACATTTTCTCTTCCTATATATATAAACAAAATACGAAATACAATAAATATCATTGTATATATATTTTATCTATTGTAATATATATTATATTATTATATATTACATAACATAGTATATGTTTTATATAACATATATTATGTATAATATGTATTATTGTATAATACATAACTTAGTAATACATGTAATATATTTTAAAACAATATAGAGTAAAATAAATGTGTATATATATATGCACATTGATATATATATTTATGGATATACAAACACTTATATGTAGATATAATGTACAGACATATAAGCTATATATAATCTGTGTATGTCCACCTGAAGAAAGAAAATTCTGAAAGGAATAAATACATACAAAATATAACTATTGCTATTTCGTGTAGTTGGAATTACATTCTTTTTTTTTTTTATTGTTTCAGAATTTTTAATTTTTTTTTGAAATAAGCATGTGTTGCCTTTATGTTGAAGAATATTGTAGCTGTTTCATTTTGTGAGGGAAATCAAGAAATGTTGAAGTGTGTTAAATTCTTTTTTTTTTTTTAAGATTTTATTTATTTGAGAGAGAGAGCATGAGAGGGGCGAGGGGCAGAGGGAGAAGCCAGCTTCCTGCTGAGCAGAGGGCCTGCTGTGGGACTCAATCCTGGTACTCCAGGATCATGACCTGAGCCAAAGGCAGTTGCTTAACCAACTGAGCCACCCAGGTGCCCAAAGTGTATTAAGTTCTTGACAGAAGTTGGAGCAAATACCTTGAGTGCCACTTAGATGGGAAATTTTAGTTTTTATAAATTAAATCCAGTAAAGTGTGGTGAATTTGGGACCGAAAGTGAGGTGAAGCAATAAATGTGAATGAAAATATAAATAAAGGGAATCAAAAATAATAATAATAATAAATAAAGGGAATGAAATAAAAATATAAATAAAGAAATAAAGTGAATAAAAATATAAATCTCCAAAAAGTGATGGAAGAGAAAATGAAGAAAGTGCAACCTACTGGGGAGTGGTCCCATGAGAGAGAAAATGTTACTATGGGAGAAATTTGAACTTGGATATAGAAGAAATAGAAAAATAAGAACAAGAGGAAATAGAAGAATCAGACCAAAGAGAACGGTATTTACGGATGGCGACTATGAGCCAGCTGGCGGGGAAGCAAGGGTATGAGTAGTTGTCAGTCTTCAAGATTCAGCTTCCCCTCTGTGTCCCTGGAACCCTGTCCCCACAGCTTTCCTTCAGGACTTCCTTCCCCTGCTAAGAGCCCCCTCAAAGCCCATTCCTGGAGACTGTGACTTCACTCTCCAGCTTGCACCTGCTGCTGATACAATGGGGAACCAGTTCAGGAGGGAAGTGAATTCTCTGCCATAGCCCCTACGACCCAGTCCTGAGTTCATCCTGTCCTTGAAGACACGTCTTGGAAACGCGCCCTGCAAACCACACCCTCCCTCCATGCTGTGTCAGACATACCAGGAAGCCTGGAATGTTCCAGAAGCTTGCTCTCATCCCCTTTGCTCTTAACCACTCATGTCCTTCCAGGTATCATTTATGAGCAGAGATCCGGTCCTCTGCTGGACATACCTGACTTCCTTCTGTAATGTTCAAGATAAATCAATACGCCTAACGATTCACCCATAAAAAGGAGGAAAATATTGACTCAAGAAAAAAAAAATGGGGGAGGCAAAAACAAGATAGAAAGCAAGATTTGAGACAAACTTCAACCCCAGCTTCTCCAGAAGTCAGTGGAGACAACAGAAACTTGTCTGGAATAAAGGAAGAAAATGATCTTTTAGGACTCTAGTTTATTTTTTCACGAAAAACAGTTGGAGATTTATAAAGTTCTTGAAATGTTTTTAAAACATGGTGGTAAAAATAAATAAGCAAACCAACCAATGAAGATGGGCTCTTTCACGGCATCCATCTGGAATCCTACCTCTGACTCCTTCATATCAGTGAAAGTCCTTGTCCACAAATCCAATTACTCCCCTCAAAATAATAGCCTATTTAATCCCCTCCCCCTCGAAATGCAAGGTTAGACCACTGGACAGTAGTTAGAGAAATTTCTGGCAATGGAAGGAAAAAATTTTTTTTTAATTTGAGCAACAGATGGACAATTGCATATTTCATTGTGGTTGGCAGCTTGCCTTTTCTTAAAAAGGCATTCATGAGCCCTGCCAGTGGGGGCCTCAGGTGCTCCCGGCTGGTTCTCACTAACCAGGGTGGGCACGGGTCCAAGGCGTCCTCGGTGCCGTGCCCTGCTGGCATCTTCAAGTTTGCTGCAGCCTGAGGACCCTGGCTGGCTCTCAGCCAGGGTGACTGCTTTGTGCAGTGAATCAAAGTCACTGACCATTTCTGGAAGAAGAGACGGTATCTGCAGCCCCCACTGAGTCCCCAGCAGGTCAGTGCTTTCTCCCAAAGAAGGTGCGGCCCATAGTTTCCAGCAAGTCTAGGATCCCATCTGTTTTCAGGTGTGGATGCGGTCTAGGCAAACGCGAGAGTCAACCCCCCACGAATGTGTGCCTGTCCACTCTATATACTCCTTCGGTTGTTAGGAAATCTCCAGGTCATAAGGCTGGGAGGTAGTGAGCTCATGGATTTAAAGACTCAGGGAATGTTAGACCTAAGAGCAACCTTGGACAAGGCATAGCACACATGTTTCATTTAAAGGATGATGAAAGGGAGACGTTAAAGTCACTCCCACAAACTCTGCCATGGAACCGAGGTCCGTCCCTGTTGTCATGAGCCAAACTCTCCCATCCAGCAGCAATGGAACACCCACCTGCCCACACAGCTCCTCCTGGGACTCCTCTGTCTCCCTGCCCCCCGGATGAATGCGTGCACCCATGACATCCTGGTGATGCCACGGCTGCGCCACCAGCAACTGTGTTTCCTTTCCGTCTGGCAACCCACCAGCCCGGAGGCATCAGGCCCATGTTGGATCTTGCCAACTCTGGCAACCCAGAGCTTAGCATTTAGCAGCGCCGAGTAGAACCTCACTGGGACATTGCGGCACTGTGCTGGCTTTGACATTTCTCTCCAGACCAGCATGATACGCAGCAGAGGACGCTTAGTAAGGACAAGAGAGAATTCCAGAAAACACTGCTCTCAGAAACCTACGCTAACCCTTTCTAATCTCAGAAAGAACCCCCCCTTAGCTAAAACCAGTCACTCGGTCTGCTCAGTGGTGACGACACACAGACAAGATGTACGGAAGCCAAGCCGGAGTCTCAGCAAGAGAGATGCAGTCCCTTCCAGCTGCCACGCCCTCGATGGCCAAGCGACGACGCACCGGGGCATCCTGCCAAGGTCCCACTGAATCCTTCCCATGCAGAAGCCAATCCTGTTCCACCTCCTGTCTTTGTGGGTTCCCTCCGTGATCCACACGCCCCTGTTTCTACCTGTCCTCTTCGAGGTGATTTAATATTTACTTCCATGCCTCCAGGTCCCCATCACCTCTGCCACCACCCAAAGCCCCATTCATCTTTTCTCTAGGTAGCGCCACTTCCATGCGGAGCAATTCAAGTCACGGGGGGGGGGGGGGGGGGGGGGGGGGGGGGGGG
>NC_081560.1:188723855-188745479 GCF_022355385.1 Mustela nigripes
CCGCCGCCGCCTCTCGGGTCTCGGGATGATGCGCACTGCGTGGGCGGGAGGTGTGCGGGGGGGGGTGGTGGGTGGTGGGGGGGGGGGGGTTGGGGGAAGGAACGGCGCACCGCTCCTGGGGGATGTGGCCCCGCACAGATCATCCGTCTCCAGCTCCGCTTCAAAAGCTCTTCTTCTGGAGCTGTTATCAGTTACCACTTCAGTACCTGATAGGAAAATGCACTCTGTAAACGGTGCATCGAGTGGACGGTGAGCTGCAGATTTTCACTTCCAGCCTCGCACCCACTTGTCACTGGAGCACAGAACCATTCTGCCCTATGCTTGCCTTCCTTGAATGCTCTTTCCCTACTGCCTTGGAAAAATGCAAATTTAATCGTCCCAGATGCAATAGGAAACCGCTCCTGAAATAAAGTATTGTTTAAAAAGGAAGGGAAGGATAAACATGTAAATCAAGATAATGGTGCCTCAGGAAGGAAGAAGCAAGAAGCGGGAACGCTCTTCATTGTATCGTCATGAAAATTAGGCCCTTGGGGAGTCAAAGGGAGAGTTTTAGTAAATACACCTGGACCACAAGGGAAACCAGACCAGCCATGCCAAGGATGGGAGAGGCACACAAGTGCTAAGCCATGGCCGCTTGAGTAGAGTTCCAGGCTTCCCATCACTGGTGAGTTTGTGGGTGTTCCTTGTTATTAACACACACATACACAAAACATGTCACCAGCCAAGGACCATCCCGGAACCAGTTCTGGGCAGGTTAAGGTGGGGAATGTGACCCAGCATTCTTAGTCATCACCGTTTGCTCTTGATTATATGACTTTGCAGTGTTCAGACCTCTCCGTCGCTCCCTCTCCCTCCTGCCCCCCTCTACTGTCCCTTCTCTCTCAGATTCTAAATGCAGACGTTTAAACCAATAACAGGTCTTTCGGGCTGGCTGTCAATTCAGGGCACAGACTGCCAACCCCCAAACCACATCCTGTCTAGTAGAACACCTTCACGTTCTATTCTCTTTCCACTGACTCTAAAACAAACAAACAAAATAAGCCCTGGGTTATGAGTGGGCTTCTTTGTTACGCATAATAAAAGGCACACACCTATCTCTGCGAGGAAGGGCAGAGTCTTCATCTACACTTTTATTACTATATTCATTTACTTTTTCATCTACCCGACCAACCAACCATGCGTCCCACACTATTTGCCTGGCACAGGGCCAGACACCGGAAACAAGACAGTAGTTGTTTGTGTCATTGGATCCCTGCCTTCCAAGAACTTATTATCTAGAAGGCAGTTTATAAGCACCAAAATGAGGACTCCAGGTAACAAGCACCGTAGGCGATTGGCAAGGGAAGCCATGGCGGGAGCCGGAGAGGCGATCACTAGCCAGATGTTGACAGTGTGTGAGTATGACTGTGTGTGTGCAGGAGGAGCTCTGGTCGAGTCGCGTGGCGGGGAAGTATGGTTGGTTGATCGAATTTTCTATGTTTACCTTAATCTAAACCTAAATTCAAATGTTAAAGCAAGTGTTTTATTTCATACTCAGATGTTCATTTTCAGACATCCCAAGATGCCCTGAGGACCACAGAAGTTGAAAACTTGGTGATAAATGTGAGAGGGAGGCTGCCTCCCTTGCGGACGCCCAGGACAGCAGATGCACCCACCTCCACCCCAGCCCTGCCCTGTGAGCCGCAGACGTGGTAACCAACAGCTTATCAGACACCTTTACTTACTTGTCCGTCAGTGTCCTATTTCACATTCCCGTAACTAAGCTTCCCGTTCCCTCCCCCAACCAGACCCTCCAGCACTTTCCTTCATCTCTGCGAGTGGCAGTGCAGCTCCTGCAGCCAGCAGCCACGGCTGCTCCATCCTCCCTCATGCTCCATAACCAATCCACAGACACAAGCCCAGATGGCTGCATTTCCAAGAAACTCCTGACTTGATCTCTTCCTACACTCCACGCTCACCTGCTCAGTGAAAACCACCAGCATCTTCACCTTGCTTAGTGAAGTGGTCTGGCCACCGCCACCCTTGGGCCTCCACAGTCTGGTCTCAGCCACGTCAGGCCATGTCACTGCTCTGAACCCACTTTCACGCACCTCACTGTGAGGAAGCCCAAATCGCTGGCCCATGTCCATGGCCCTTACACAATCAGGCCCTGCCGTTACCTCTTAACTTCATTCTCTACCTCCCCCTCCTTGTTCATCTCACTGGGCTTCCTCCTTGGGGCCCTGGTCCCTTGATCAAGGGCTGCTATAATCTTGTATCAGATACCTAGGGAACTTACTCTCTTTCCTCCCTCAGCCCCATACTCATACTGTGTTCACTACACCAAGGCTGGCACCTGGGGCAGAGTAAGTATTCCGTACTGTTTTTTGAATGAATGAATGTCTGCCCTTTGGACTGAATGGCCCAGGTCCCTATGTCAAAGCTGCTAAAGACACCGTGTATGCAGACCAAGCTGACGCTGCTGGAGGTTTTGATGTAAACTTGTGATGTGGATCCTTGAAACAAGAGATTCTTTTTGCCATTTCATGAGAAGAAACCAATCCCCACCCTGTGAACAGGTGTCCTAAGCAAACATCCCACTGAAGCCACTTGACAACAGGAAGCCATCTACAGACCTAATTGGTTTCTACTATGGGATCCAGATTTTCTGAAGGGGCCAGCGCCATTATGAATGTGTCCAGGAGCTCTACCATGTCCCTTGAAAGTAAGAGATGTATAGTCTGCTCTCAGAAAAGAAGAGAAGGAAAAAGAAGAAGGGGGGTGAGGGGAGGAGAAGGAAGAGAAGGAGCAGAAGCAGAAAGAGAAACACGAAGAAGAAGAAGACAACGGCAGCCCACGGATGGCTCAGTCCAATCGGCTTCCGACTCTTGAAGTCGGCTCAGGTCTTGGTCTCAGGGTCATGAGTTCAAACCCTATGTTGGGTTCTCTACTGGGCACGGATCCTACATTTATAAAAGGAAGAAGGAGGAGAAGGAGCAGGAGGAGGGAGAGGGGGAAGATGAGGAGGGGGAGGAGGACAAGGGAAGGAGAGGGAGCAGAAGGAGGAGGAGGGGAAGGAGGAAGAGGCGGGGACAAGTGGGGAGGAGGAGGAGCAGGAGAACAAGCACAAGAACAAGAAGAAAGTCTGCTTGGTTCAGTTATATGATCCCAGGGCCCAAACACACGCCATATTAGAGAAGAATATTCAGGAGAATGTCAGGACCCATGAGCAATTCACCACATGATCCATTGCTAGGGAAGGACCTGCTTCATCTTGCCCAGCAAAAGGATTTTCCTGGCTTCAAGCTTGACCGCAGGGTGCATACATCCCTGCAAACTCCCACACACCCTGTACCCAACATGGGTCCACGTCAAAGACCTCTTGCCCCAGAATCATCTCAATCTTTGTAGAGACTCTACATTCTAGGATTTCAGGGATAAAACCCTACTTCAAAGATATCCCCATTACAATATCCACAGAGGACAAGCAGTACATTTATATATATATATATATATATATATATATATATATATATATATATGAAGATTTCAATATGTTTATTTTCCAATTAGTGGTAAAAGAGAAGACTCAGCCTACATCCATCATTGTCATCTTCTTGGATTTCATTGGTCAAATGGCAGCCTGAAAACAAAGATGATTTCAAACACACAAATCACGATCCCTTGGGAAGGCAGGTGACATGCCTCAGAAAAATTGTGACGACTTGCCTGAGACTCCGGGTCCATGAATGCAGCCCCTTTCCAGTGTGCTCCTCCATGCCCACATCCTCTTCAGGACCCTATGCTCTCTGCCACTGACGCCTTCAGCACTCCCTACACGGGCCTCTTCTCCAACTCTGATTCGGTGGATCACTCTGGACTGACAATCAAAACCGCATGTGCCCAGAACTGTCAGGCTTCTGCAGCTTATTTCTGCAATAACATGTGGACCCCACTGCTTGATCTACCCTGGATGCAAGGAGAGGTCCGCACTTCTTCCCGCTGCCGTGCTGAGCACAGTATAGCTACTTGGCAAGGAAACGACCACAGCAGAGGACATATTAGGGCCCTACAAGACCCACCTGATAGCCTGAATCCTGCTTTCTTTCAGGGTGTCCCCTTCGGAACGTCTGGTCCTTTTTGCCACCCTCTTGACTCAATGAGGCAGAAGCAGCTTCTGTTGGAACTTTGAGTGGATGTTCCGAAAGCTGGCCTCTGCGGAGTAAGCCAGCCAAGGAAGAGAAGCAGATGAGATAACAAAGCAGCTTAGAAAACCAGCACAGAAAGAATGCCATGACCACCAAGTTCACTTCCTTTGGCCAATCCTGGGTTGACAGACACACTCTTTTGTGGATTTTGCCAACCGACCAGGGAGCCCTCTGTAGGCACATAAGGTCAGTGGTCTCCACTGTGGGGGACAGGTCCTCCCTACCAGGGAACAGTTTGTAGCAAACCATCCGCAATATGAAAATATATTTAATGTGATTAATAATTTAAGAAGTGAGAGCGTGTGCTCTTGGAGAGTTAAATGCTTGTCAGAGTGATCGATGCACGCTTCACCACCAATACATTTCGTATGAAGAGCAGAGGGATTTTGCAAACTTGTGTTGACCTTGGGTTGCCATATATAGGAGGCCGATTGCAAAGGCAGGCCTACTTAAGGAGGAACCGTGCATCAGCTCCCAATTTACAGCCCTTTCCCCAATTAAAGGACTGTAAAAACATTAAAATTAATGCAGTCTTAACTCCTAGAGCAGGCCCTACTTTCTTAATTAGTGCATAATTATTCAGTTTTTGATATCCTGGAAAATTATCACATGGAAATTATTTTAGGCAGAGTAACAATAGCGAAAACTCCCTCCCCCACTCTATTAACATGTGGAAGTAATTAACACTTTATTACAGTGAAAATACTATTACTGCTAATGTTTAATGACTTTTGCCATTGTACCCTAAGCAGGAATTCAGAACGCTATGGAATGATGGTTTCCTATAAATGTATTACAAATGACTTCCAAAGATTATGATGGTTTGAACTAGCTGCATTAAAAATCAGGAGGCCATAGACACTCCGTTGCTAAAAGCTTAGTGGGCAGAGAAAAGTAATTTGGTGTGAACTCACTGGGAGACAGCACAGATACTCCTGCGGGCACGACCTGGGCAGGCAGCCGGCGCGCTCTCTGCCACGGCCTCTGGTAATAAAACAGGGTCCCTCTGCTATGCTAATGGGTGTTTTTAAATGCAAAGTCAAACACCTGGAAGTTCAAGGCACTGGGAAAAAATTAAAACTAAATTTCTGTAGCTGCGCCCACTCGGCATGATAGAAGAACTTACTACTCTTATAACCAGAAGGTGTTAGGAGTGTTTGGAGTGGGCTAGAAACTAGGGTATCTCCTGCACAGATAGCTGCAGACCAGACTCTAGCTGCCTATTTGAGATGAGTCGTGGCAGAAACAGTTTGTGTGTGAAACCTTTATAAGGAGCTGAAATGGGAGAACATTAGATGTGCGCTTGTGCCCTGGATCCCTATCCACAGGGAACTAAAGAAAAAGAGAGTTTCCTTGGTTGGGGTGACTTCAAAACTGTGATTAGGGGCACCCCGTGAGTAAACCACTGTTCACCATTGTGTTCGACCAGGAACATGGAAATGTCAGCTTCTTTTCTTATTTTATTTTTATAAATTTACTTTTATGCATTTGTTTATTGCAAAACTGTACAGAAGCTTCTCGGCATGATGGGTTGCAGAGCAGGGTAGTAAAAAGCAGTGCAGATAAATAGAAGATGCTCATCGAGCAAGAAAGCGTGAGTGACCTCGCTAGGTTGCTGGAGATGTCCTGCGCGTCGAGGGCCAGGTTCAGCATGAACGGGGCCCACATGCAGTAATTACGAGGCACTGAAACTCATGCCTCTCTAAAATTTTAGTTTTATCCTTGGGCAGAGATGACAACCTTTTAGCCGCTTTTTCTCTTTGTGTCTGTGTCTGTGTGTGCATGTGTGTGTGGGTCTTTTATTCTTTTGTTTCCGTTGGTTTCTGGCGTGCTATTTGGCTCCCTTGGAGGAAGAATGCTCTGGAAACAGGTCTCAGGGCAGAGGTGGGGACACCACCTGCATCTCTACCCTGAGGTGGAAAGAAGAGCCACTTACATGGGTCAGAAAACCTCCAAGTGACTTCAAGCCTGTGCATTCACTGGGAACCCTAAAAGGAGCTGGACCCCTAAGCCAGCCTTGAGGAGTCAAAGGAAATAGATGTCCCATCAACAGAGTCCAACATCACCCCCAGGACTGGGACACCGTGGAGCTGAGGGGCTCTTCCTCCATGAGATCCATGCAGGGCTGGAGGAGTTGGGGCTCACCTGCCCAGACCCCTGCATTCCTTCTGCAAATCCAGGGGGCCAAGCCGCCAGCCCAGGAGGGGACAATCACCCCCCTGTGCGAGCAAGTTCTGTATCCCTCGGGCCTCCTTTACCACTGGAAGCTGGGCTTCTGTTGCCAGCTAAGACTTCAGACGAGAAATAAGTGTCTTGAGGACGGGGAACTGTTTCAGACCCGTTTGCAGCTCAGCAGCCCAGGACGGCTCACAAGCACGCGTGGTCAGGGAGTGACACACAGAAGGTGATCCTGGGGCCACAGCAGGGGCACGGATCATGAGTCAGGACCCAGTGAGTCCTGGTGCCTCCCTTCACATGATGTGTGGCCTTGGACATTTTACTGGCTCTCACACTCCACTTCCTTTGGAGAAAAGAGAAATACTGATAGTCCTTACCTCACAGCACTGTTGCGAGATTGAAGGATTCACATGTTAAAAGCATATAGAACATGAACAGCCTGTAATAAGGCCTACGTCCAAGTTTGCTGCTACTGATGAGGATGATGATGATATCCATGTCTTCAGTGACACTGGTCGTTCTCGACGCCGTACAAGAAAGGTGGTTCAGCTATTGTGACCATCAGAATCCTCTCAGCTGCTCCACGGCATGTCCAGGATTACCCGTCCACGCTGTCCGTCCGCTCAGCTCATTCTCCAGCGAATTTCTTACCCTGGAAGTATTGCTACTGGACACAGTGCAGAAGGCATGCCCAACGTGCCCGCTGGAGTCTGTGGACAGCTGGGGCAAACCTGTTACAGCACACAGAAGCGTGGCTGTCTGTCATGTTTGGAGCCAAGAGGAAGTAACCAATGCTGGTTCCCCAGCACAAATGTCACACCACTCTCGTCCCAGCCTGAGAAGGTCAAAACCTTGCCCAAATACCCCCAAGGAGGGGAGACTGAGGCCCGGTCACTAGGACATCTGGTAAGCATAAGCCCAAAGGCAGGGAAAAGACAAGCATGTGGTGGGGAGGCAACAGAGCAGTCACGCTCCTGTGCATGGCCAAGAGAAACTCAGGCATGTGCCCTGTGAGACTAGTGAGCCACACCCCGTTCCAGTTCCAGATGGGAGCCCTGGAAATGACCTCCGAAGCACCCATGGCTTTGGAAAAGACTACATAAACGCATGCATATGCGCACGACGGATGCATATTCGCGCAGTCCTGCTGGACTGCAGCAACTTACAAGCACCTGGAGGGCCCTTGAAGGAGAGCGGGAGTAGGAAGCGCCACCCCAGAAGGCTACTGGAGAGACACCATTTTCACAGACCCAAGAACAAACAAAACCAAAGAGCTTGCTGCCAAACATGTATACGTTTCTAGTGAAGCCATACCTGCCAATTCAACTTCCTTCTCATTTAGGAGAAAGGACCTTCTGCAGAACGAGGTAGGGGCAGGGGATGAGGAGGAACAGAGCAGGAAGGCAGTTTGTGCTGCTTACCTTAGGCTTGGCTTTATTGCATGATTAGGCTCTGTAGGCAATATACACACATTTCACACAGTCTTTTGCATATGTTAATCAACTACTTTTTAAAAGACAATTGAAGAAGAAAAGAGTGTCCCAAAGTAACTTCAGATTATTCACTGGCACCTGAATGATAGGTATAATTCTGTAGGATCTGAGTATTAAATAGACAAATCATTTATTCCTCTACTACAGGTCTTTTTAGATGGCCCAGAATCACAAAACTTACAAGATAAACAGGATTTTTCAACTAGCTCCTGTTGGATACATTAAAACACGGCTGGTTTTCATAACTCTTATCCCTCAGGACAAGTTGCTCTTTGTGCCTGATCCTACCCCCTGCTTGGGGGCGGGGGCAGGACTCTAATTTCAAATCCATTTAACAGATGCTCCAGTAAAGGCTGCTGCCCAGCTGATTTGCATGTACTAAAGGCAGTCCTGCAAGGTACCAGGCAGAGATAGTGTCCTTCAAGGCCCACAAGGACAGAGAGAGTCTTGCTCATTTTACCCATCAACTAAACCAGTCCTTCTGTCAATTCAGAACCTGGACCAGGCCTGCAGAATATATGAAATCAATATAAAAAACAAACTGTATTGCTAAATACCACTGAATAATAAAACATGAAATTAAGAAAGTACCTTCATTTACCACAGTACCTAAAAGAATGAAGCACTGAGAGATAAGTTGAGAGATAAGAAATGTAAGACTTACACAATGAAACCTACAAAACAATGTTGAAAGAAATTTTCAAAAGATCTAAAAATGTGGAAAGACACACCACATCCATAGGTTGGAAGACTTAGTGCCATGAAGCTGACAGGATTACCTAAACTGATCTACAGATTCCATGCTATCTGCCAAAATTCTAGAAGTCAACCAGCTGATCCTAAAATTCATATGGAAGGGTAAGGGACCCAGAAGAGTCAAGACAATCTTCAAAAGGAGAAACAGAGTTGGAGGATTCACTTCCTATTTCAAAACTGACTACAAAATCAGGACAGTAATCAGGACACTGTGGCATGGCATAAGGAGATCCACAGATGAACAGAACAAGAGTCCAAATACAAACCCTTACACTTATGGTCAGCTGATTTTCAACAGGAGTGCAAAGATCATTCAATGGAGAGAGAAAAACCATTTCCACAAATGATGTTGGGAAAGTAGACGGTGACACACACAAGAATGAGCATAGACACCCCCCCCACACACTACCGTACACTGAAAGTCACCCAAAAGAAACCACAGACATAAATGTAAGAACTAAAATGATCAAACTCTTAAAAGAAAACAAGTCAGAGTGCTCGGGTACCACATTCGGTTACACATCTGACTCTTGGATTTCAGCTCAGGTCGTGATGTTAGGATTGGGATATCGAGCCCAAGCCTGGTGTCAGGCTTTGCACTCAGCAGGGAGAGTGTTTGAAGGTTCTTGCCCTCCCCCCACTCAGTCTCTCTCGCTCTCTCTCAAATAAATAAATCTTAAAAAAAAGAAAGAAAACAAGTCTCTGTGAGCATGGATCAGGCTATGTGTTTTTCTACAGAACACTAAAATTCTAGGAGACAAAAAAAATAGCTAAATTAGACCTCATAAAAATTAAAAATTGTCATGCTTCCATGGATGTCATCACACAGGTAGAAAGACAATCCATGGAGGGGAGAAAATATTTGCAAACTGTGTATCTTATAAGGGATTTGTTTTCAGAATATATATAAAAAAAAAACTCTTACAATGCAATAATAAAAAAAAAATCCAATTTCAGAATGGCAAAAGCCTGGAATAGACATTTCTCCAAAGAAGATATATACAAATGTTGAATAAGCACATTAATATATTCTTAACATTATTAGCTTTCAAGGAAATGCAAATAACCCCCCCCCAACAGGATATCACTTCACATTGACCAGAATAACTAATAGAGAGAAAGAGAGAGACGCTAACAAGTTGGATATGAGGAGCCATATGATATGGAGACAGAGGATATGGGGAAACTGTAACCCTCAGAATTTGCTGGCTAGATTATAAAATGATGCAGCCGGTTTAGAAAACAGTTTGGTACTTCCTCAAAATATAAAACACAGAGTACCTAATGACCCAGCAATTCTACTGTTAGGCACAGACCCAAAAAACTGAAAACACATGTCCACACAAAAGCCTATACATGAATATTAGAACTGCATTATTCACAGTCTCCAAAAAATGGAAACCCGGTGTCCACCAACTGAAAAATGGATAAGAAAATATGGCATATCTATCTAATGAAATATTATTATCATAAAAAAGAATGACATACTGATAACACTACAACATGGATGAACCTTGAAAACGTGATACTAAATGAAAGAAGCCAGTGGCAAAGACCGCATGTTGTATTATTCCATCTACATGAAATGTCCAGAACAGACAAATGCATAGGGACAGAGAGAGGTTATTGGTTCCCAGAGGCTAGACAGAGGAAGGAAGGGGAGTGACTACTAATGGATTTCTTTTGGGGGTAATGAAAATGTTCTAATAGAAGGTAGTTGTAATGGTTGCACAACTCTGTAAATATACAAAACCCAATACATTGGAAATTTTAAAAGGATGGATTTTATGGTATGTGAGTTTTATCTCAATATAAGCTGTCACTAAAGGAGGGGTGCTTTAGAGTTTCCAGTGAAGGCATACATGCAGTGACCTGGTAACCAAGACACCCCTACTCCATGGACTTGGAGACTAGAGGCTACAGGCCACCCACGTTGGAGCTAGCCAATTTGTGCATTAATGTGTGCATTAAATGGACACAGGATTGACACCCTCTTATGAAAAGACAGAAAATGCACAGAGTCTCCAATGAAACATGAAATTCATCAATGCTGAGATTTTTTTAAAGCACAGGAGGATAACAGTAACACACTCATATGAAGAGTTTTTTTGGTTTATAAAACTCTTATATGCCTGACCACTTGTCTCTAGAAATTGCATTATAGCCAAATCAAAGGACACAGCTCAAGGAATTTCACACACTGAATCTGCCCAGGCAGCCAGCATCCAGATTACAAAAGCCTTATTACCAGAAGAGGTCAATCCAGACCCTCCAGACACGAACCTCCCTCCCTCAATGAAGGGTAAATAGTATAGAAATTAGGTATTTGTTGAATGACGGGAATGATTTGGTGAGTCCTCTTTTGTGGGGGGCGATTTCATTCCTTGAGATGTCCGTAAGTTTCAGCCATGTTGTTTGCATATATTCCGAGTTCATACATTTTTACTGATGGGCATATTTGTTGTTTCTGGTTTGAGGCTATTATACATATGCTGCTGAGAACCCCTTGTACACAGCTTCTATTGTACACATTCTGATGGATATATGCCTAGAAGTTCCACTGCCGGGTTTTCCACTGTAAGAGACGCTGCCAATCAGCTTTCCGAGAAGGCTGTATAAACGTCCCCCACTCCTGTTGCTCCACATCTTCTTCAACACTTGACTTATCTTTCACTTTAGCCATTTTGATGGATGTGTCATGGTTTTACTCTTTATTTCCCAGATGGCTGCCTTATCATAACATGATAAACACCTTATAGTTTTACTCTTCATTTCCCTGTTGACCAGTGCAGAGGAGCCCACTTTCATATTAGCCGTTTGGATATTCTGTCATGCAAGATACCTCGTCAGGTCTGTTGCTCAACTATTGAATGGATTGATAATCTCTTCTTATTGATTTGTGAGAATTCTTTACATAGTTTGGATATGAGGCCTTTGTCATCTATACAAACAAAAGTCTAGACTTTAATGTAGTCCAATTATCAGTTGTTTTCTCTTACAATTAACAGTTTTGTGTCTTATTTAAGTAATATTTATCCACCCCAAAGTCATGAAAGCGTTCTTTCCATTTTCTTCTGGAAATTCTGTTTTATCTTTAACATTTCTTTCTGAAATTCATGTGGAATTGATGGTGCATATGGTATAAGGTAAGGGGCCAAGAATTTTCCTCTTGATCCTAGGTAATTGATGTGTTCTGATGCTATTAAGTCACATATTCTTTTAAAATGTTATTTTCTGGTTTTTGTTGCTAAAGTATAAAAATATATTTTTCCTGGTATATAAAAAGAAAACATTTCTTATTCTTAATCCTTTGCATTTAATATAAAATTTTAGATTCGATTTGTTGATTTAAAAAAATAAGTTAAACACTCCTGAAACTGTGAATTCATTGGATCTTTAGATCAATGTAGGGAAAATGGGCAGCTTTAAGACATTGGGTCTTTTAATCCATAAACATGATATATTTCTCTAATTAGTTAAGTCTTCTTTGGATTTTCAAAGGTACTTTTAAATTTCAGTGTAGAGGTTTTGCACATCTTTTGCTATGCTTATTTCTAAGCAATTGGTTCTTTTAATGCAGTTTCAGGGGCTAGCAGATAAGCAGTGCGGCAGGTGTCATGATACCCACCTTCAGGTGTTCAGCTCAGGGATACTCCCCTCCCCTTGAGTGTGGGTGTGATCCATGACTTGCTTCTAACCAGTTGGTCATGGCAAAAGTGTCTGAATGTCATTCTCATGGATGTACTACTTCTCAGATGTCTCCTTGTGGAAATCCCCACCTTTCTGGTACACTAACACCAGAGTTTCTCACTCCATCGCTGGATTTGAAGAAGCAAGCATCCAAGAAATTAATTGTGTCAATAAGTTGAGTGGGCTTGAAAGTGGACCCTGGTCCCTATGGGGCCTCAAGCCGAAAGCCAGTCCAGGCTGACATCTTGATTGCAGCTGGTGATCCAGCTAAGTCGGACCCAAACTCTGACTCACAGAAAGTGTGAGATAACAAACCAATGTCACCTTCAACTACTGTATTTGTGATCATTTGTGGCCTGGCATAGAAAACTTTTACAGAGTGCTGGCATTTTAAATTTCGTATTCCATTGTAGGCTGCTCATGTTTGAAAATAAAATCGATTTGTGTGTACTGACAGAACCCTGATAGAATCTTTCTAAATTCACATATTAATTCTATATTAGTAGTCAATTCTTTGGGATTCTATCCACACAAATTTTTTTTGCATTCTCCACACACACATCATCTTCACATAATGTCTGTTTTAGTTCTTCCTTTCCAGTTCTTGAGCCTTTTTAAATATTCCTTCTCGGGGTGCCTGGGTGGCTCAGTGGGTTAAAGCCTCTGCCTTTGGTTCAGGTCATGATCCCAGGGTCCTGGGATCAAGCCACGCATCGGGCTCTCTGCTCAGTTGGGAGCCTGCTTCTCCGTCTCTCTCCTTCTGCCTGCCTCTCTGCCTGCTTGTGATCTCTGTCTGACAAATAAATAAATAAAATCTTTAAAAAAAATAAAAATAAAAAATAAATTTTCCTTCTTTATCACACTGATTAGGGCTTCTGATAAAGTGTTAAATACAAGTGGTGATGGCAGACATTCTGGTCTTGTTTCCAATCTCAGGAGAAAGGCTTTGAACATCACCATTAAGTAATTTTATGTAGATACTCTAACAGATTAAGGAAGATTCATGATCCCATTTTGATCACTTTTCATGGCTTCTTTACTTCTCATATATTACTAGAGAAGTCTAAGTAATAGCGAAGTGGTCAGTCCACAACATGTAATTAAATAAAGTCCTGAATAATTAATTTTGGTTGCTTATAATGGCAGAAACTGTGAATAATCCCCACTAGGCGTGTGTTCCTCTAAAACTCTGAGCTTCTTTTGCAACTGGAATAATCAGTTAGTTAGTTCAGGTCAAAGAAAACTGAGCATCAGTGACCAGAGCAGTTACAAGACACTGTGCCTTCCCACTCACTGTTCTCCCGTCTTCTCCACCCAGCTTCTTCCCTAGCTCCTTCCCCACCAGCCCGTCACTGATGCCAAGGCAGCTGTGGTCTGAAGGACCTACAGGATTCAAGCCTCCTGAGTCCCTGAGTCACCCTTTGGTGGACAGCTGTTTGGAAGTCCAACCAGCCACATCAGAAAGTGACTTGAGAAAGAAAGAATCTTATCACATGAAACCACTGGCAGGTTAGGGGTATTGGCTACAGCAGATTGCATTATTCATCCTGACACGAAATCCTCCCTCTTAGGTAAGAGTGGTACATGAAGAAAAAGAACAAAAGCCACTAAGAATGACATGAAGTCTTCGGTACTTCAAACATGGATCCCTTGTAATAAATAAGAAAAATGTTTGGTATTCTGCCCTGGTAAAAATGATCCCAATGCCCTTGGTCACCTTTTCTGTGCTCAGTAGAGGTGACTAAGGAGCTTTCATCTCTTTTTCTCTCTCTAGTTTCCAACTGCCTCTTTTGCCTCCTAGAAATGCCACACACTAACATGGCTCTGTCACTTGGCATCAACCTGAGAATGCTCTGCAGAGCTCACCTATGACAACTGGCCACATAAGAACTTGACCCCAACTCTACTCATAGGACCATGTTAATGAGTCAAGCTGGTCTTAGCTCTATAAGTTTGTTTCCCCAAAGAAATAACAACAGGGACATTGTTGGTAATAATTTGCTTGTAAAATACATTCTAGATTATTTCAAAAGGCCAACTATATACCCAGCAACAAAAACTCTTAAGGCAATTTCAAAATTGTAGAGCTAAGGGAATTTTTATAACTCAGTCAACTTGTTTTAACTCCTTTTAATTAAATACAAATTAAATAATTGACATAAAGTGCCATTAGGCAATTATTTTGCTAACATTTTGTCTCTTTTGAGACATAACCACTTACTGCATTGATCTTTAGAAAATTCATTAATTCAGTTGAAGCTGTTTGTAACATAGCTAAAGAGTTAACATCAACTTAGAGTAAACAAAAACTTTTATGTGACTATAATATTTGTATTAACAGTATACATTTTAGATCCCAGAGTATTGCTATTTTTATCTGTCTTTCCCTAGGCCATCACTCTAGATATGTGAGTTGTTAACATTTTTCCCTGATTAAATATTTTTAAATAAGTGAATAAATTAACAACGAAAATGTGTTTATCTGAGAGTTTACCAACTTAATGGCTGTTTCTCATTTTCAAAATAATCAGAATTTTTATTCTCTTTCCCAAAATGTACATAAATCCAACAAGAGTGCATCTGGTTCATTGGCAAGACCTTAAGATGTTTTTCCATCCATAAAATAATTTGAGAATGTTATGGACCTACACAACTTTCTTCATTTTTTCACAGGACAGAGTCAATGTTTGGCTTTTTTGTCTTAGAATAAACATTTAAAACATTAGGCCAACTTAGATCCATTATTAAATTTATCACAGTCATTGTGCAAATTTGTTGGCACTGAAATAATTTCTCGAGGTATGAGGTAAATAAATGTTCAAGTGAAATGAGAAGCTCATTTGCGTCTAAAAAGAGCAGCCATTCTGGATTTTCCTCAGAGCATGGCCAGAGGTCAGGCAAGTGTTCCACTGGCTGGTAGGAAGAGTTGCCACGTTGCTGTGTGCATATGACATGGAGCCTTTTCTCCCAGGGTGGCCAAGAGGCTCTGTCTGTATATATTTATATAGAGATGCAACAAGAAAAGTTCTCCAGCTTAGACTGAGTTTTTTGGTCACTAGTCAAAGTGAATTAAACTCTTTTGTAAGCTTCCAAGGCCGCCCATTAGACGGGCCAACATGAGTATAGCCCAAAATAACTAATATGCCATCATGAGGGGATTCCAAGGGGCCATCTACCTACTACTTTCGCCATTTGAAGTAGTTGGTCTAACAATCTGATCAAAAGCCAGCTTTGAAAACTTAATATTTTTTATTTTAGTTCTGTGTGGATAAATTATCTTGATCCACTAGGTGATTGGTCCAAGTTCAAAACACTTAGAAAGAAAGAAATGGCGTAGGCTCCTGGCCAATGCATTCAGAACAAAACCAAACTGTTTGCCAGCTTCCCAAACTATTGCAATCAAACCCAGACAAAAGAAGGAGAAGATACCTCCTAGAACCTGCCAGCATTTTCACCAGTGCAATTCTTTCGCTGAGCGCGCACCTCAGCCAGAAGTCAGAGTGCTGGGCCAAGTGCACACACTCTGGCTCTGCCACCGCGCTGACTCTTCAAATGATTGTCGTTTTTCCTCTCCTGCTGCCAACTGCTCCCGGAGCTCACCAGCCTGTGTTCTGAAGCCAAGAGTTCATAGTAAACCCTGCAATACCTCATGCAATCGTAATGCAATTAGTGAGGCACGCACTCCTGCAGGGCCTCTCCCCTCCATGCTCTGAGCCCCCAAAGAAGTCAATCACCGCGCCAAGTTCAAGGAGCTCCAAGCCAGACAGTGGAGGCCAGGCTGTCCCCACACTTTGTCATTTCTGCTGCCTCCACTGGGCTCCTCTGTTCAGCGGCACAGAATGTGGGTCCAGTGTGATGCCTTTCCAAACACCACAGGGGTGAAGCTCCCTTGTCTAACTATTTCCAAGTCAACTCTTAAGAGAAACAGGCACAACCAACTTCTCCAGATTGTGTGCACTCGCAAAGGAAGCTCTGAAGGTGAATGAATTTGCATTAGGCAATTCATCAAGCAAATCTGAGAGATAGCCAATTTCCAAAATACCTCCATGCCCTCCTTTGCTGAATCCTGTATTTCTGTCTGATGATTTATATTACAGTCATCCCCAAGCGTTTGCCTGAGTATATTTTAAATTAACAATCAGCACACCAAGCATGTAAATGGGGGGTTTCAAATATTTTCTCCACTGAAAGGAACCACTTCTCTTTGAAGGAATGACTGAATCTAGGGCTGGAGCAAGGGAAGATAAGCCTAGAAAAAATTTTGTACCAGAAGGTCAGGAAGTGTCTAGAAAACAATGAAGATTGTGTCCATGTAACCCAGAGTCAGCTGGGAAGGGCTTCCATTAGCTAAATCCAGGACAATTTTGAGACAGCATTAATAGTGATGAGAACAGATTAAGCCCGTTGCTTAAAATAAGAATCCTTAAGTCTGTGCTGATGTAAATAGATCAAACAATAATGGAGGAAAAGGACAGCTCTTCCTCATAGTCAAATGTCCAGTAGAAGCACTGGAGGTGGGAAATCTGCATTTTCCAGCTGCCATTCTAATTATTGGTGAATGTACTAATCCTCAGTCAATGTAAAAACTAGTGGATGAAATTTTGACAAGGAACCTAAGATTGACAGTCGTGTCCATGTATCTTCCCCCAAGTTATCTGTGTCCAAGAGAAACGCAGTACATTTACAATGGAGAAATCTGGCAGACACCACTCTAATCGAGTGATCGAATCTAACCTCCATATGGACACAGAGACCTGTTGCACCAGTGACATCACGTCACTTCTGCAGTGTCCCTGCCAACAACGCGAACGGTGCAGCCAAGCATAAGAAAATGTCAGACAAACACAAATCAAGAGACATTCTACAAAATAATTGGTCTATACTCTTTAAAAATGTCAAGGTCAAAAAGACAGAGAGTCTGAGGAACCAGCCAGGCTCAAGTCAAGCTATTGGACCAGCTTCTGAGAAATGAGGTGTCAAAGGACAGCAGGACAGTGGATAGAGTTTGAAAATGGATTATGTACCAATTTAAAGTGACTCATTTTAATAATTATATCATGATTATGTAATGGGATCCTCTTCTTCTTGGGAAATGTGCTTTAAAATATTTAGGAGTAAAGAGAACAGACTATCTGCCACATACCCTCGATTCTTTCAGGAAAAACACCTGTGTGTGTGTGTGTGTGTGTGTGTGTGTGTGTGCGTATGCAGGTACGTGCCTACACCTGTGTGTGTGAATATACATGCATACATGGGAGAGAAAAACGTTCAAGGAGGGAAAAACCTCAGCATTCAATAACTGAGTAAGGGTATATGGGAGTTCCTCGTACTCTTTTTGCACCTTCTTTCTAGGTTAGAAATTATGCCATGTGAAAGTTACGAAAATGTTCACAACTGAGGAAACATTAGTGGAGTAGGTAAACATTTTGGCAAGCCCGGAGGGTCAGGAAATCCTCTCCCCGTAGTAAGACCATGACCGTCCAGCTCTGTCTACGCCTACGCAAGGAGAAAAGGACAGCTCGTGTATTTATTCCATGAAGAGCAAATCCACCCGGCAATGTCCTGCTGGGGATATCTGGCAATATCTGGTGACATTTTCTGTTGTCACACTTGGGCGAAAGGGTGGGGAACAGAGTATTATTGGTGCTGGCATCTGGTGGATGGAGACCAGGGATGCTGTGCAGCTTCCCACAATGCACGGGATGGCTCCACCACACAGAATTATCTGGTCCAAAATGTCAGTAGTGTCGAGGGTAAGAAACCCTGAGCCAAACAATGGATTTGCAAAAACCACAAATTTAAGATAAATCTAACTTCATAAATTAAAGCCGCTTAATGTTTAATAAGGCCTCAGAATATATTTCAAAATCACAATTCCTATCATTTTCAAGACTGATGACAACAAAGATTAATCGAAAAACACGGCAACACTTCTAATTTAAGAACAAAAGAATTTTCCCAGTGATCCTTGAAGGTACACAGAGAACATAAAAGACATATGCCTATCCTATATTTATGGATTTAATCTATATCCATAGCTAATAAGGAAATAATAGGGAATAATAAGAAGGAAATGGCCTTAATAAGGAAAAGCAATGACCAGAAAGTATGATTCAACATTGTTGTCTTTGAATCTTACTACCTAAAGTTAAAATATTTTAAGGTTTGTAAGTATTCTTTTTTACTTTGTGTTATTGAAAGGGATGTAAACACATCTATACTGTAGAAAATTTGAAGCTTTCTAAAAGGAGTTTCTTTTAAGTATATTGGATTTTTTTAAACTGCTAATCCCTGTTATAAAAAAAATGGCTAATCTAATTCCAATTGGTAATAGTGATATGGAGGAAATACATCTGAATGTCAATGATGTGTTTTAGGAGTTTAGTCCAATTCTGGTGGTGAACTAGACGTGATCACACACTGGGTGCGTGGCTGCCAGGAATCCACTCCCGAAATGCGTTCAGACGTAAGTGCAGCTTTCGACATCCCCACGTTAGCCTCCTTCTAAATCATCTTGAAAAATATGTCGGTCTTTCAGGTTCGGTTATTCGGTTGCTTAAATCTTATTATAACCATCAACAACAGTTTGTTAATATAATTTCTTTCCATTCCTCCTCAACACCGTCATCTGGAGTCATCTGTTACGTTGTCATCGGGACTCCCACAGGGAACTGGACTCGCTCGTATCCCTTGCTTTATCTAACCGCTACCTTTAAGAACTACAACACCGTATCTTTCGAAACACGGATTCTCTTATCGTATTTCAGCTGACAGTCGGCCCGCTTCCTCTTCCATTCCCAGGATTTCCACCCACCGTTATACTCTTCCTTTTGAGACAAATCTAACTCTGGATTTCGTTGTCTTAAAACATTTTGATGTTAAAGTGAAGAATCATTTGTTTTATTGTCTCCCTTTTGTCTAAGAAAATTACGAGGTTATTGTTATTGTTCATGAAGATTTCAGATTTATGGATCGACTTCGTGTGGCTACACCAGGGGTTGTCTATCGATGGACTCGCCCGTCGTTGGCATCAGAATAGTGCCCTGCATTCACCTCCCACATAGACCGGTGATGTCTGCTCATGAGGGACTGCATTTCCTTCGACAGCTCCAGGTAGGAGCAAGCAAGCAGGATGCAAAGTCGGGCTTCCTCACCTCAAGACAGAAGGAGTGGGGTAGGAGAGAGGAGAAAAGAATATGTTGCACCTACTATATTGTAGGGAGCATTCTAGGTGTTTTTAATATACCACTGTTTTATTTTTTAGATTGAAAATGGCACCTAGCGAACAACGGCGACATAGCCTACATCTACCTTTAACCTTGTCTTGAAAAGAATATATTCCCATAAACTAGTACATGATGAGATCTCAAATAATGTTCTTTAAATAAATGATTTGTATCTGTGAAGGTATTTATAGGATGATATTAAAAATATACAGACATACCTTGGATATCAAAGGTTTGGTTCCAGACCACTGTGATAAAGCAAGTCAAATACATTTTTTGGTTTCCCTGTACATAAAAAGTTGTGTTTACACTACACCATAGTTTGTTAATTGTGCAATAGCACTGGGTCTAAAAAAATGTACAAATCTTATTTTAAAAATACTTTTTTGCTAAAAAAAAAAAAAAATGAGGACCATTAACCAAGCTTTCAGAGAGTCATAATCACGGACCACAGATCACCTCAGCAAATGTAGTCATAATGAAAAAGTTGAAATACTGTCAGAACTACCAAAACATGACAGAGAGAGACATGAAGGGGTGAACCCTGTTGGAACAACGGTGCCGGTGCCCAGGACTTGCCCGGCGCAGCGCTGCTGTGGACCTTCCATTGGTAAAACACGCAGTATCCGGGAGGTGCAGTAAAGCAGAGCACCGTGAAACGAGGCAGCCTTCTACTAAAACCACAGCACTCCACTGAAAATTAAGATTGATTAAGAGCCTAATGGAAGAATCAAGGCAAAACCTCCACAAAATGTGAGGCAAAGGGAGCACTAGTTAGAAAATAAACAATCAAAACCCCCTTTTCCAGGCTGAGCCTCCTGACCAACTCAGACTGTGATTCATGAGACCAGCGGCACCGGCGGAGGAGGGTCCACACGCTACCCCCACCGGAATTCATGAAGGGAAGCCAAGCTGCTCTCTTCCATGAATTAAAAGTCAGGGATTCCCAGAAAATGAGAGGAGAGGCTGGGGAACCCACAGCGGGGCCTTGTATCCTGGTCTAGGAAGCCCAGGGCAGGAGGGCAGGAAGAAAGCAAGCTGGGGTTAGGTTTTCCGGGCCATGTTCATTTGGCACACCAGGTAGGAAGAGGGGACATGAAATAGGTGAGAAGTCTGTTGGATGATGGCACCTGTCCTAGCTAACCGCCCAGCCCTGGACATCAGCTCCTCCAGCCACCAGTGCCGCAGTCACCAGGCTCAGCCCCTTTCAGGGCAGCTCAAACACCAGCACTGGGAGTTCTTTCTTTCCTGGGTTTTATCTTTTTTTCAAGAATGAATAAAAAGGAAAACTACAACGAGAAGCCACTTCAGAAGGACGGCACAAGACGACGCCGTGAATGTCGTCCTCCACTCGGAGAAAGAACCTCCTGCGCGTGAACTTGAACGAACATCAGAAGTAAGCCCCAGGAACTGTTTAGCATACTCGGACGGTTAAAGAGCGTCGTCAGTGAGAAAGGACAGAGATCAAAACGAGAGAGACGAGGAAACAAGATGAAGGGAAGCGACGAACAGGGAGAGAAATGAGGACAGAGAGAGACAACAAAGATTTAAACTGTAACGGGATTCAAATCCGTGTTGTAGACTGAGCAACAGACATGTAACCGTTACTCAGGCATACAGACCCGAGATTCTTTTCAACAGAGGAGAAGGACAAAGAAACGAAACGATGGCTTAAAAACAAACAAACGAAAAGAACTTAAGAAATGAGAACAGAAAACAGAGTCTGAGCACACAGAGACGAACCGGTAGTCAGTGTGTGTAGGGGGTAGTCGTGTGCCCCCCATTCCACCACAGAACAAAAGCAGTGATCAAACAGGTTACTTTCCAGAAGTCGAAGAATACCCCAGTAGCCATCCGGATTCGTGGATTACACCAAGCCCACAGTTTTCGTCTAAAAACCACAGATGAGAGGTGTATTTCCATGGTCCCTCGCAAGTGATGGAAACGTGAGGAAGAAGAAGAGAACGCCCTGTTCCCAGGAAGAGTTCACCCGCGGGGGAAGAACACAAGATGGCCCCAGATCCGCCCACGGGGACACGAAATGCCAGGCAGGGAACAGCATCTACCGATGGCAGCGGGGGGGGGGGGGGGGGG